>NW_015667412.1:187281-188353 GCF_001515625.1 Sinocyclocheilus rhinocerous
CTCCCGGTCGGTTCGTAGTGGCGCGCCATGTGCAAGATTGTGATGCCATTGTGAGGTTTTCAGTTCTTCTCAAAGCTCTGTGTGCCTCGCATCGCCAGAACTTTTTACTCGCGTAAATGCAAACATATTTAACAATATATATATTTTTCTTTTACAAGTGTATGAAACTGTTGTACAGTTTTTCTTGTTATGAAAGCTGGCCATAAGATTTAAAGTTGTGTGTTCTAGTTGCGCATAAAACGTTTGCTCCCTCCTAATGTTACCAGATGGTTTCTATGTGTGGTTTAGGTCTGAAAGTAAACATGATCAAGTGTGCTAACTCTGCAATCTTACCTCTACATTTGAGAATAGGTGACAGATTAGGGACAAAAAATGGTTCAGATGGGACCTTTGCTCCAAAGGAGATTAAATTACAAAAAATATACCCAAAACCCCACACAACATCATGTCTTTTCACTCTTTGAACTAAGCATAACTAATTATTATTATTTTTTTTTTAAGAGAATAGTGAAATTGAAAAAGTCTAAAATAGTGGTTTAAAAAAAATATAATAGTCCATTTTTTGCTGAGCAGGGTAGTTAAGATGTGCTAAACAAGACGAAATAATAACTGTTGTATACATTTTAATATCGCAATCCAAGGTACCATTTCTGAGATTAAACACTTCTAGAATAGTTTTAATGGTGAAAGTCAGTGAGTTTCTAAATTTGTATGATTTTTTTAATGAATAAGGAAAGCTCACTGTCATAATGATAACTTCAGGAACATAATGATACCTTAATAATTGAACTACAACAACTTATTTCACCAAGACACAGCTTTCTGAACTTGAGTTTTGTGATCACTAGATGGCATAACTACTGATGGATTTAGTGAATTTTCTGATCTGGACATTTGACTTTCTGGCATCTATTTGCATGATTGGTGTAAATGAACAGTCATGGGTCTACAGCATCCTCTATTTATTTATAATATTTCATTCATATATATATATATATACTGTATATATATAATTTAATTAATAATTTATGCATTTAGCAGACGCTTTTATCCAAAGCGACTTACAGTGCAT
>NW_015667412.1:188605-192992 GCF_001515625.1 Sinocyclocheilus rhinocerous
TATATATATATAAATTAATGTCACATCATTTTGGACAATGTCCGTCACTATTAAAGTAATTTAACAGGCAGAAGAGAATGATCACAGACACAGATAAAAGTACACAAAAACAAGGCAGGGAGCAAGACAGTTTGGGGTCGACACAGACAACATACAAAACTGTGAGGACAACAAGACAGACATTTTTTTAACATGGAAAGTAATAAATGTTTTTCACATTTCTCTAGGCAGAAATTAATATGCAACAAACTGTTTGTCAATAGGTTATCTTCCCCACTTCCAATTCTAATCTAAAATCTTTCTATCTCTCTATTGAATTGGGTGAAAAAAATACCTGCAAGTAAAATAAAAAATGCAAAATAAGAAACGAAAGATGGGATATAAATGTAAACTTCGACACTGATAACAGCTCATGCATACAAACATGTACTTCATGCATTTTGTACATTAGAGGCACATGTACAACTTCACATTTACAGTAATGAACACAGTCCAACCGCTGGTGGACATCAGAAATGCAACATCATCACCAGAACACATGAAGACGTGTTGAAAAAAGCCAAGATGGCCTTTTACTCAATGAACATGCCCTTCACACGGTCAACAGACGAGACAGTCACAACTACAGTGTATTTCACTCTGTTATCATGAGTTAAATTACTTGTAAATAAATTAATAAATAAAAATAGCCTTTGGCCCAGTGTACAAGAAACTGTTTTACAGAGACATTACTTGTAATTCATTAGAAAACCAAATGATAGATAGATAGAGAGATAGATAGATAGATAGATAGATAGATGGATGTGAGGATGCAGTGTAGAGATGAATTCGCTGCATTAATAAACACTGCAAATGGAATCTCAATTATCATACAACATACAGTGATTACTTGCAACCCAAGTAAACCTACTGAGAATATCTAAACATCTTGGAAATAGTTATCAAAAACTATTACATCAATAACTATTGAGGTTCCTATCAATTTGAGTACACTTGGAAATAGAAAAATCACCTACTGAAAATGTCACAAAGTCGTATTCCAAAAAGTTTTACAAAGCTTTCGACATTAACAGAGTCGTAAAAAGAGTAAACTTCTGACATTCAGGGCAATGGGTGATTTCTACAGATCAACTCCAGACTTGATTCCATAAAAACATAAGATCAGTGATGATAAAACTAAACGTTAACTTTCAGAAAATCTCTATGACTCTTCTTGTCATTTGTCAGCTTTATTGCACTTTCTGTTTGTAGCGTTAAAAAGAAAAAGCCTACATGCACTAAAGAAAACCTTGAAGCAAGCGAAGGGGCCAGGATAGGCACCAAGTATTCCTGAAGGGTTAACTCCAATGCCGGTTGCTCAGGGTAGGTTCGCATATTGCACACTTTGTCTCAATCAATTTGGTTTGTTGTACTCCGAGAAAACAAACACATTAACATGTAACACAATACAGATACAATTATGAAGTGTTATTAGTTAAATATTAAATAATAAGTCTCTTAAGGCAATAATTGGGAACAAAACAGATTCTGCTAATCTAGGATTGACCCCGTCCTTCAGGGTTTCAGATTTCAAATATGAAAATCTCTGTTAAAGAAAAGAAAAATTTTCCCCAATTTTCTACTGATGCATTTTCTACCTAGTGATTAACAGTCTGTTTAAGCCAGTTTAAGTTGATGCTGATGTTGAGCATGTACAAAACAAGATTTCATGCTTTATCATTTGCACAACGTCTAAGTCAGAGCATTTTTATCTCTGGTGAACTGTAAACAAAGGTGAATGTTGTTCAATGTGAAAAAAATGTGAGGCAAAGCATGTGAAAAATGATGCCTTTTTTTTTTTACCACAAGACATTCTTGAAAAGAATTCGACATCCTGATCTGCATTTAAATAAGTTAAATTTTGTTAATTAAAGGAATAGATCACCTAAAAATGAAAATTAGCTGAAGATGTAATTCCTCTCAGGCCACCCAAGACGTAGATGAGATTGTTTCTTCATGGAAACAGATTTGGAGAAATGTAGCATTACATCACTTGTTCAGCAATGGATCCTCTGCAGTGAATGGGTGCCGTCAGAATGAGAGTCCAAACAGCTGATAAAAACATCACAATAATCCACAAGTAATCCACACCACTCCAGTCCATCAGTTAACATCTGGAGAAGACAAAAGCTGCGTGTTTGTAAGAAACAGTTCTGGCATTTTGAGTTTACTGTACACCATTGGTTCTGGCCAAAATATGAGTCCATAATCCATAAAAACACTTCTTCCAGAGAAAAAGTCCATCCCCTGTTGTCCTCTCACATCAAAATCCAATTGGTTTAGAACTGTTTTGGACTGTATTCACTTGTAAATGGTGCTTGATCGATGCATATTTCTATCCTGATTCAGATGAGACGACTTTTTCAGTGGAGAAAGCAATATTATAAACAGCGGACTCGTATTTTAGCTGCAAAGCAATGGTTTGAAGTTATAAAACTACTTAATGAAGGTTTGTTACATAGAAACACACAGCTTTTCACTTCATAAGATGTTAATTGATGGACTGGAGTGGTGTGGATTATTGTGATGTTTTTATCTGCTGTTTGGACTCTCATTCTGACGGCACCCATTCACTGCAGAGGATCCATTGGTGAGCAGGTGATATAATGCTACATTTCTCCAAATCACATGAAGAAACAAACTCATCTACATCTTGGATAGCCTGAGAATAAGTAAATTTTCAGCAAATTTTCATTTTTGAGTGAACTATTCCTTTAAGTACTGATCTCACACCAAAATATTACAAAAGAGATCTGACATAGGCAGCCATCATGGTTGTCCCTTTTAGTAACAAACAGTGTAAACTTCAAATTCATGCATGTCTTCAGAGTCAAAGCATGCCGTTATAGATCTGCCAATATGTACTCCATCATGCATTTCGACTGACTAGACCACAGACAAAAGTCCAGCCCTGAAGTATAGCAGGAGAACACAGTACACACACACACACCACACAGCTTTACACAAACATCTATGGACCGGACAGATGAGCTGACGACATAAAAACGCTTAGAATCCCCTTAACGTACATATACACACAATCCTGAGTGCTCTACGAGTAAACAACATTTTATTGTGAATCTGTCAGGGACCAATCAGCGTTCGGCTCCACACATTATGAGTGGACTAGTCAGCTAACGAGTTTATAAAGAACCAATCAATACGCAGCTCTTAACTGTTCTAGATCAAGACGCCCCAGACAGGTTTACACAATGCCGAGAGAAACTGTACAGTGACATTTTGACTTTAGTGTTTCGTTATGAGAACTTGTAAAGCCACTGGATGCATCAAATGAACGTGAACATGCTTCAGTTTTTGCACCGTAGTAAAGTTGACACCCAAATCATTTGTTCTTCTAATAAACTGGTGTAAAGAAGATTTACGGTACCCATTCAGCCACTGCAAGCATCGACGGAGATGTCTTTTTTCCCCCTAGCATACTATGAACACTGCTATGGGAAAAGAGTTTTGCGTACATCCCAGTGGTTGACGCTTGAGCGTATGGAGATGACGGCGAGTGTTTTCTCGTGGAATTTTTACATTGACACTTTTAAAAGAGGATCTCCATTGTCTCTAGGCTGCGGAAAGTGCAGAATGAATGTAACAACTGAAGATTCAAATCATTATGATGACCAGTGTTCCGTTTCAGAAGATCCCAGTCATTGTGATGTCATAAGATGTTTTGTTCGTTGAATTACAGGGAATGTTGAGGTGTAGAACAAGTATTCATGTAAAAATAAATATCTAGATTCACTGCGACTCAGATGAACACTCAATAAAAAAAATTTAAAAAATGAAGCCATTTCGGGTCACAATGGCTTGATCAGAGGATGAAAGTTAATCTAGCAGAATATTGAGACTCTGATAATGTTTTAATTCCATCTTCAATTATTCTTCTGTCCATGAGCTACTGCTGCTCTATTCTAGTCTTAAGCCAGACGATGTTTGCCACTATTTTGCTGCCTAATACAGATTCCTGGAATCTTAAAGGGGTGGTTCACTGGTTTTTTTCTAGGCTTGATTGTGTTTATGGGGTGCAGTCTAACATGTGTTAATGCTTCGTTTTTTAAAAAACGCATTATTTTTCACATAATTTACCTTTATTCCACACCGCTCTGTCCCTTCTCTAAGAAACACGCTGATCATTTCCTGCTTGTATGAAGCCCCTCCCTCAGAAATAGGTGATGGGCTCTGATTGGTTAGCTAGTCCAGTGTGTTGTGATTGGCTAAACCGCCTCTAGTGCACGTCTAACCGTCCCGCCCCTCACCTCAGCGGCATGTGCTCTTTTAATATCGCTTATCAGTTTGAGCCCGATTGAGAAGCAGAGGATATTAGTGAAGAGGATCG
>NW_015667412.1:193127-199788 GCF_001515625.1 Sinocyclocheilus rhinocerous
TCAGATTCCAGATTTTCAAATAGTTGTATCTCAGCCATATATTGTCATATCCTAACAAACCATACATCAATGGAAAGCTTACTTGTACAGGTTTCAGATGATGTATAAATCTCAATTTAAAAAAATTGACCCTTATGACTAGTTTTGTGGTCCAGGGTCACAAATATGTTTTTTTTTTTTTTAAAGAAATGAATTCTTTTATTCATCATCAAGTATGCCTTAAGTTGATCAAAAGTGACAGTGAAGATATTTATATAACATTACAAATGATTTCTGTTTAAAATAAATTATGTTCTTTTGAGATTTCTATTCATCAAAAAATCTTGGAAAAAATATCATAGTTTCCACAAAAATATGCATCAGCACAATTGTTTTCAACATTGATAATAATAACACAAATTTCTTGAGCAGCAAATCAGCATATTAGAATGATTTCTGAAGGATCATGTGACACTGAAGACTGGATGCTTTTTTTTCACTTTTATCATTTAAAAACTGTACAAAATGAAAAACAGTTTTCTTTTTTTCCAATGAAAAGTGAAAAGTGAAAAGTGTGTGCTGTGCATTTTTCAGAATCTATGGCAGTGACATTCAGACATTTTACAGTGTGGCTGAAGTGTCATTATGCCAAGCACACCTGGGATAGAAGTGCCCAGGGCGACGAACACCACTGCGGTGACGGTGTCCCGGAGGCCCACGGTGCAGCCGAAGTGCGACGCCAGGTCTCCGATGACAGCAGTCAGGAGGCCGATTACAGAGATGGACACCACAAAGCAGGCCCAGCCGTTCCAGTACTCTGTGGGCGGAACGAATGCGAACAGAACCTTCCAGAACACCGTCAGGAAGTGCATGAAGTAATCGTAGCAGGACGGGAGACGCTCCTCTCGACCCTCCTCTTCATCTTCATCTCCATCACCATTTCTTGAGCAGCAAATCAGCATATTAGAATGATTTCTGAAGGATCATGTGACACTGAAGACTGGATGCTTTTTTTTCACTTTTATCATTTAAAAACTGTACAAAATGAAAAACAGTTTTCTTTTTTTCCAATGAAAAGTGAAAAGTGAAAAGTGTGTGCTGTGCATTTTTCAGAATCTATGGCAGTGACATTCAGACATTTTACAGTGTGGCTGAAGTGTCATTATGCCAAGCACACCTGGGATAGAAGTGCCCAGGGCGACGAACACCACTGCGGTGACGGTGTCCCGGAGGCCCACGGTGCAGCCGAAGTGCGACGCCAGGTCTCCGATGACAGCAGTCAGGAGGCCGATTACAGAGATGGACACCACAAAGCAGGCCCAGCCGTTCCAGTACTCTGTGGGCGGAACGAATGCGAACAGAACCTTCCAGAACACCGTCAGGAAGTGCATGAAGTAATCGTAGCAGGACGGGAGACGCTCCTCACGACCCTCCTCTACATCTTCATCCCCGTCGCCTGAGGATGCCACACATAATTAACAAATTAAACAAAATGCTGGACGATTCTACATGCACAGTCATTACCACGACAAAGCACCAGATGGCAGGATCACATCACTGACACAAACAACTTTCCTCAATACATGTATAGAGGTATTCTCGTGGAATTAGAATTTTAGAAGTTAAAATAATATTGTGTCTTCAAAAAACAAAATAAATAAAAACAATTAGGTGTAGAAACAATTGTCACTCATAAATTGCTAGTAAAGCAAATATTTGCGGAGAATCGGCAGGTGACACGTTGAATTGAACGTGAAATTGTGAAGCAGAAAGACTGAAATATCAAGATCATACCTCAATAATCTTTATTTACAACTTCAAAAAATACGTATTGTGTTATTAGAGCATCATTGACATACTATTATAGTTTTTATTATTATTTTAAATCAGTGTGTATGTTTATATTTTCCATTTTAACTTTAAACTATGTTTTTGTCATATATTTTTAAATTTAAATTTTAGTTTTAGTTATTTTAGTACAAGTTAAACTAAATTAAAAAGAGAAATGCTGCCTTGGCAACTAGCTGAAATAATTTATTTTAATTTTACTGTGTGTTTTTGCCACTAGTAGTAGTTTTTATGTCTATCTAGCTTTTTTGAAAACTTTATTTCAATTTTAGTTTTATTTTAGTACATCGAGTTGAGAGAAATGTTGCTTTGGGAACTACCTGAAAAAAAGTTTTATATTTTATTGAAATATTTTTAATATATATATATATATATATTCATTTTATTTCAGTTAACATTTATTTTATGGACTATTTTTATGGTTACAGAAAATGGCACACTGGAAATTCTACACTATTTATTCTTTTTTGTGTTCGTGGAAGAAATAAAATCATACAGGTTTGTAAAGGTGCACAAATTCTTCCAAAAGCATCATTGTAGGTGAGCTCTTGCTTTCAGAGCTTCTGAGACTGAGCTTTTAAAAGAGCAGCTTGAGAACACAAGAGCCTCATTATGTGTTTTATTAAGTCAGAATTGCTGAGGCAATGACATTTATACAGTGTGACTCATACAATGCACTTCTATTTTAAAACAGACCAACTGAACATCCGACCTGCGCTGACGGTCACGGCCTCCACGAACTGCTCTCGCCAGGAGTGAGTGCCGATCACCAGCGCCAGGTTAGTCTTCTTGATCAGTTTATCAACGGTGCTCTGAAACACAGCACCGATCACTCAAACATTCCCACCATTCAGAGCCCAATTCTGATTTCCTGCTCAGTTTTGATTTTTTTTATGTGAGGTTATTGGGACTGTGCTCATTCTTGGGACCCTGTTATCAACATCAATAACAAATTTCATTATATCATTTAATATAATGCACAATTATTGATGTACACTGCATTAGATTTTTCAAAACAAAACAAAACACTAAAGTCATATTCTGAACAAAAGATGTGTATTCAACTTATTTATTGGTATTATTATAACTGAAAATATCAAATATATAACTGAAAATATCGTATTTTCCTGCTCACAATAATAATAATAATAATATATTTTTTATAAAGGCATAATATAATTTATGCATTATTATTATTATTAGGTATTTTCAGAAGTGAAAATATTAATTTCAATGCGATTTTTCTTGCTTACAAAAATAATAAAAAACATACCGTAATAAAAATGGCAATAAAGTCAAATAATAATTTATGTTAATATTATAATATTATATGATATTATAATATGGTATATTAATAATAATAATAATAATAATAATAATTATTATTATTATTTTAGATCTGAAAAGATCAGATTCAATGTGATTTTCCCTGTTCACAATTTAAAAAAGAAATGTCAGATTTGGACCACATCCAACTGTTATGTGAACACATTGAAATATTTTAATAATCTCCTTGCACTCTCTTTTCTGAAGTACTGGCAATGAATATTACTATCATGGCATATCTAATGAACCTGACAACTGTTCGTTTAGCACCACTGATCTGATATATAACGCTCTAAAAAAAAGAAATTATATGAATGTAATTTTCAGATGAGAATTTAATCAACCCATCAACATTTGTTCTCATTAACAGAGCTGACAATCATAATGCATCATTTCACCCTGGGTAATCCTTAAGTGGGAACTTCAAATGATATTTTTGTAAGTAGTCATAAACAGTTATAATTGAAAATCATCCACTGTAAATGTAGAAAAAAAATCTAACCATCGTGTGCAGGAATATATTGGGAATCTACTGGGAATCTCAAGATGTGCACCAGTATGACTGATGGATGTGCATTTTTCATGCCATAAACACATAATCTATATATAGAGCTCTACTGAACACTGTCAGATACCTTACAGTAAATTTATAGAACTCTTTGATAAAATAAAATATGGACTGACTATTTTCTATGTTTTCAGATGTGAAACCTTACAGAAAATTAATAGGAAAAATAAAATAAAATAAAATAATTAAAAATATATATTTTCAGTGTTTTTAACTGTGATACCTTAAATTCATAGGACTCCTCGATCACCACCTCCACACAGCTGTGCTCCCCCAGGATAGGTTTCCCCATCTCCGCTATCCTCCTGGCCTCCTCCTCCTCCGCACTCATCTGTCCCTCCGGATCCTCTGAAAGCCAGAGACGATAAAAGAAAGGACACAGACAGAAGACAGAAAAGAATGGATGAGATACAACAGACCGGAAACGGAGGGCACACCCCCTACCTGTCAATCAAAAACACAACAGCTCCAGATCGATAAGACGCCATGTATCACAGCACGACACGCACACGAACAAAACAACACAAGCTCTGAGAGACGTTCTGAATGCATGTGTGCCAGATTGTGAATCTACCAACTAAAATGTCATTCACAACCCATTATGCTTCAGTAACAGAGTGAGTATAAATTAGAATTGATTGGACTGAGACAACTACCATTGAGATATTTTTTTACTTTCTGTCTAATGTTTTGAACTCTCTCTCTCTCAACGGTCTGCGCTTGATCCCTTTTTTCACACCGTAATCACATCCCTCATGGCTTTAGAGAAGCTTTTAGCCCCTTCTCTCCTCTCTGCTGAGTGTGTAACATGAGGGCTAGTGTGGACACATGTCAGCTGATCAGAGGTTGATCTGTAACCTTACCTTGGTTCAGCAGCAGGGCTGCGTGATGTAAGGAGGGACAAGAGAGATGGAGTTAGTGCTGGAGATGAGTTTAATCCATTAATAAACACACATATACACACACACACGCATATACATGTATGTATCCCATGACTGTGGCTCTGCTCCAAACCCTAGTGAGCTGCTTCTCTGAATACTAAAACAGCATCCTAACAAAAACAGCGTTTCATAAGTGACTGATCTGAAACGCTCAGACAAAGAGCGCTGTTCACATCACACACGCAAGCAAAGATCTGTTCAGCATGCATGATTTTACCACGTGGCCTCGTGTCATTTAGAGAGCAGATGGAGGACTAGGGGTGGGAGATACAGATGAAAAATCCATCATTTGGTCAAAAACAAAGGTATCTTATAAAGCAGCATCATTTCGCAGTCTTCCATTTGGAAAAGCCTGGAACACGCCTATGAAGCCTAAAAATACTGTCTAGGAAGGAAGCTCATTAGGGCTGGGAGCGGAGCCAACTGTATCGGAAACCACTTGAACCCGAATGTCAGATGAATGCCCAAAACCACTCTAAAAACTAATAGAGTTAATCTCATAGTCCTTACAGTGCAACACACATACTGTACACACACCTGAGATTCCTCTCTTCAGCCAGCGCGGTTCCTCAAGAACGATGAA
Source organism: Sinocyclocheilus rhinocerous (assembly GCF_001515625.1). Taxonomy (NCBI): domain Eukaryota; kingdom Metazoa; phylum Chordata; class Actinopteri; order Cypriniformes; family Cyprinidae; genus Sinocyclocheilus; species Sinocyclocheilus rhinocerous. The sequence continues at coordinate 198,373 of NW_015667412.1, forward strand.
GAAATTCTCATGTTTCTCGTACTCTTCATCATCAGTGATCCTCACCTGAAGGGTCTGACTGCAGACGCGCGCACACACACACACACACACACACACACACACACACACAGACACAAAGGCACAAAAACATGCTCACACAAATCATGGAAAATGTCAGCATTTAAATCACTTCAAAAGGCTGCATGTCAATATTTAATCACATTCATAAACTCCCCCCCCCCACACGCTCCCACTCACAATAAAATGTGCAAATATAAACCTCATTGCACATAGAAACTAAATCCACAGTGCTTTGAAAGGGCACTAATTTGTTGAATGGTGTTGTATTCAGCCCCATCCCTAACAAACACACAGGAAAATAGTAATGTTTAGTGCTCATCCATAATGTAGGACAGTGTCACGTTCATCCGGCAAAGACAGAAAATACTCCAGACAGACAGAAGCGATGCATCCACTAATGATCTTACTGACCCACACATAATAAGCACGCAAGCATCACTATCAATATCACTCATTCTCCGGGGATTTGAACAAGCCCTACCGAACATGAATAATATCTCAAAAGAGAGGTATGAGCTGTTACTTTACTAGGAGACTAGACACAGGATCTAGGGTGTTCTGAGTGGTTACTAGGAAGTTACTAAGCAACTTGAGATTTGTTGAGATTGTTTTATTGTCCACCGGGTGAAAAATTCCCACACTGGAGGAGAAACCCAAGCCACAAGAAGAGGCATCAAGGTGCAGGACTCCTCTCACTTAAATCAGTTAGCAACCATTTAGAATGCCCTAGCAACTGCTGAACAACTTTCTAGTAACCACTCAAAACACCCTAGAAACTGCCTAGCAACTAGGGATGTGCCTGAAGCCGAATACCATGTTCTGGTGTACTATGGAACTCCTAAAAGGAATAAATACGAGATGGGACAAAAAAAATATACACATATAATTCAGTGCTTTCTCTTGCAATTCATGGTCACACGTACTCTGTGTATACTACGGAGCGGCAGTACTTGCCAGACATTTTCCGTGCTTTTCTGAATACGGATTTAGGCTTCGGGCACACCCCTACTAGCAACTCTTAAGTAACCACTCAAAACACCTTATCAACCCCCCATTGTGCCCTAGCAACTATATAGCAACCTTAGTAACTGCCTAGTAACTCTCTAGTAACCACTCAGAACACCCTAGCAACACCCCAGGATTGAATCGAATCGTTGACATGATAATCTAATCGAATCGTGAAACCAGTGAAGATTCACACCCTTAAAGGGGTCCTATTATGCTCTTTTACAAAGTCTTGATTTTGTTTTGGGGGTGTACTAGAACAGGCTCTCATACTAGGTTGTTTGAAAAACACATTATTTTTCACATATTTGACATTATTATAACACCTCTCTCCCCAGTCTGGCATGAACG
>NW_015667412.1:201096-210798 GCF_001515625.1 Sinocyclocheilus rhinocerous
TGTGCTGTGATTGGTTAGCTGGGCCAGAGTGTGCTGTGTCTGGTTAGCTGGGCCAGTGTGTGCTGTGATTGGTTAGCTGGGTCAGTGTGTGCTGTGATTGGTTAGCTGGGTCAGTGTGTGCTGTGATTGGTTAGCTGGGCCAGTGTGTGCTGTGATTGGTCAGCTGCTGGGCCAGTGTGTGCTGTGATTGGTCAGCTGCTGGGCCAGTGTGTGCTGTGATTGGTCAGCTGCTGGGCCAGTGTGTGCTGTGATTGGTCAGCTGCTGGGCCAGTGTGTGCTGTGATTGGTCAGCTGCTGGGCCAGTGTGTGCTGTGATTGGTCAGCTGCTGGGCCAGTGTGTGCTGTGATTGGTTAGCTGGGCCAGTGTGTGTTTCTGATTGGCAGCACTCGGTGCCTGGTCGGGAAATGTCACGCCCCTTACCATAGCCGCCTGCGAGCTTCAGTGTAAATATTGCGTCAATATCAAATCGATACCAGCGCGATTTAAACCCGGATGATTGTAACCACTCTAAGTTCATCTGCCTTGGCAAAGCTAGCGTGTCTCCGACATAGTGATAACACTCGTTGCCTTCTCTAGTGCAGCTCAGCCAGGTCTCATCCCATTCGTCGATATTTGTGATATCACAAATCCCAGAAAATATGCGTTGTAGTCCAAACGAGTCGTTCGTTGTTGTTTTTGAAAAGTGATGTGTTAAATAAAATATCTCCTTTTGAAATCGACTTTGAGCTTTGTAACTTTGCAGATCTTTTTCATGCTCAAATAGCAACATTACTGACTAACTAAAGTTGAAAAAGTGAAAAAGCATAATAGGACCCCTTTAACAACTACATAGCGATGCCATGGCAGTCACTCAGAACACCCTTGCATTGTGGAAGTGAGTTTTGCACAGACACACACAGATTTCTTCCATCTTTTCTTGTGTTTTATACACTCACGTTGTCTGGTCGTTGGTGAATTCCAGCTCTCCGTACGTGTCCTCGTAGTCGACCCCTCCCCCTTGGGCCGTTCCGGGCTCCGTGTGGTACGGAATGATCACGGTCCCGCGGGCACCAGAGTTCCGGACCACTGTCACCTCCATGGTACCCACGCTCTCACTCACTCGCAACAGGCGGTCCGTAAAAGTGAAGATCCCCGCATGGTCGTCATCCAGGATGGTGACCGTGGACATTAGCGGTTCCACCAGCTGGGCCTTGGGAGCCTGATCTGCATCGTCACTCTCAAACATACCCTCCGCATCACCAACACGCAGGTTCAACAAACGCACAAAGAAATGTTCATCTTCCTCAAAGATGTCATCGTCGATGATGCCCACCTAGAAAGACAGACATACTTTCAGTAAAACAGTTTTACTTCAGTAAAGCTCAGAACATGCACAGAAATAGTTATTGGACAAGTACAACAGGAACTTAACATTCATCTCACATGGATTTGTAGAGCTCTGACTTTTCTGATCAATGTGTCCATCACTCTGAATCCTCTCTCAGTCTTTTTTGGCAAAGAGACTGTCAATCATTGCCACTCAACCAATGACAGACACTACAGCACTGTTGCCATGGATTCACGGCCCTGTCCATCTCAGTGGAGTGGACGTTTGTCTAAAAGGAAGTGTACTACATGAAAGATAAAGAGTTTGGAAGCGGTTGTTTGTTAAGGTACTAAAGCATTGTCCTTGGGAAAACCTGTTCATTAAAGATTCCTATTAATGGACGTACAAGAATCAGTACTAATGTAGATTAAACCTTTTGGTCAAGATCTTTGCTGGACCAAACTGTACGTTATGGACATGTTCTTAGAAAACTTACATTGAAAGGAGCTTTCATGCAAAGTTTGGATACTTGAGACCAGATCCACTAACAGGTAGTTCAACTTATTAACCAGTTAGACCACCTTGTTATACCAACTTAGACCAGCTAATGACCATAAAGTTGGACAAGGTATAAACCATGTAAATCCATCCACTGGTTTCAGTTGGACTAAACTATATGCTGTGGACATGCAATATTCTTAGAAAACTTACAACTTCCATGCAAAATTGGGATAATTGAGACCATCCCAGTTGAGTCAAGATTCACTAGCAGGTAGTTCAACTTCCTGACCAGCTAATGGCCATAAATGATCAGTTTGGACAAGGTAGAAACCATGTAAAACCATCTACAGGTTTCAGCTGAACCAAACTTTATGTTGTGGACATGTTCTTAGAAACTCATGTAGAAAGCAGCTTCTAATAACTCAAAGTTCACGGGAATATTGATTTGAGGATCAATCATTGGTGTCACTTCAGAGTATGCAGATACTTGAGACCCTTCCCTAGTCAAGACCAGATCCATAAGCAGGTAGTTCAACAATTAAAGGTAGTTAACCATCTAGACCAGCTTGGAGCAGCTAATGACCATCTACCGGTTTCATCTGGACCAAATTGTATGGTGTGGACATCTTAGAAAACTTCCAAAGAAAGCAATTTTCATGCAAAGTTTGGATACCTGAGATATCCCAGTCGAGACCAGACCCACTAGAGCAGGGGTGTCCAATCCTGTTCCTGGAGGGCCACTTACATGCAGAGTTTAGCTCCAACCCTAATTAAACACACCTGAACCAGCTAATCAAGATCTCAGACTCACTAGAAACTTCCAGGCAAGTGTGTTGGAGCTAAAGTCTGCGTCTGGACGTTAGCAGCACTGTATATATATATATTGTTCTCTAAGGCTTTGTACTGTATATAATTTTTGTTGTAATCAAGTGTTTTTTGTATTATAGTACACTGCATGTACTACATGTTACTTTACATATAACTAAATTGATTTGCACATTTTAAAACTGTATAAAAAGTTGATCACAATGTTAATTTTAGGGGTGAAATATGACCTAGATCTAATCTAGTCAGGTTTTGTAAGATTCACTCACATACAGAAATACAATGTCTCACACACACACACACACACACACACACACACCTCCACGACTCCAGGTGAGATGATGGACAGGATCAGGTAGAGCCAGATGTAAGCGAAGATACTCCAGAATGCGGTGATGAAGAAGACTCTCAGATGTTTGATCTTCCTCACCTCGCCGTCAGGCAGACTCACTAGAAACTTCCAGGCAAGTGTGTTGGAGCTAAAGTCTGCGTCTGGACGTTAGCAGCACTGGACACCCCTAAACTAGCAGGTAATTCAAATAGTTAACCATCTAGACAAGCTTGGACCAACTAATGATCATAAAGGATCCATTTGGACAAGGTAAAATGGTTTCAACTGGTAGACAAGATTTCACATGGATTTTTCTTTCACTCCTCCTCACCTTAATTTCTTTCCTGGTTTCTCCCGGTTTGAACACCAGCGTCCCTTCGCAGTACTCATAATCTGAGCCGGCGTTGGCTGTGCCATCTTCTGTACAGTAGTCGACATAGAAAGTACTCTCCCCCAGGCCTCCTCGACACACCACTGGTATTGCGATGGTGCCGCAGTTCTCCATGCACTGGCTGTGCGCACTCTCGAAGGAGATGCGGCTGCAGACGGCCAAGTCGTCCTCCTCCAAAGCCTCATCGCCACCTGTCACGGCAGCACGGCGAGCGTGATCGGCTGCGTGTTTCTTCAGCACATTACCGGCCCCGATCATCATGCGTGTGGCCTGGACGCGGTAAAAGGCGCGACTTTTCTGCTGATGGAGGAGGGCGTAGTAGTTGGCCAATTCCACCAGCTGATCCAACTCCTTATCTGGATATTTCTGCTTCAGTTCCTTCAGGATACGGATCACCTGCCAAGGAACATTCAAAGGTCAAGGAAAGGGGAAAAAATATGGGCTGTTCGTGGCAAGTGTAATGAACGTTTTGTCATCATTTGCTCACCCTCACATAGTTCCAAACCTGACAATAGCGGTAGCTTGCAAATCTGAAAGCTCTCACATATTCAAACTTGACCCCTTAATCTGATGTAATCTGCCAGGTTTGACGTGAATGACACCAAACAACATTGGTTCTTACACTTCATGGTTCATACACAAATTCGAATTACATTAAAAGGGTTAGTTCACCCAAAAATGAAAATTAGCCCATGAATTACTCACCTTCAAGGCATCCTAGATGTATATGACTTTCTTTTTTCAGACAAATCCAGTCGGAGTTATATAAAAAATTGTCTTTGATCTTCCAAGCTGTTTAATGGCAGTCAGCGGGTGTTGCAGTGCATCAGTCCAAAAGAAGTGAAATAAAGTGCATCCATTCATAATAAAAACTGCCTCACACGGCTCCGGGGGTGAACAAAGGCCTCCTGTAGCGAATCAATGCGTTTTTGTAAGAAAAATATCCATATTCAAAACGTAATAATCACTTTAATCTAGCTTGCGTGCCTCACACGGCTTCGGAAGATGAACAAAGGCCTCCTGTAGCGAATCGATGCGTTTTTGTAAGAAAAATAACCATATTTAAAACGTAATAATCAATTTAATCTCGTTTGCGCTCACTGTTGAACACGGAAGCATATCTGGGCAGATGACGTAGGACGTCGGTGTTGTGCATGCGCCGCTCAGAAGTGACGAACGCGGTAGCGCAGGGAAGAGATCAAAACAAAACAACGGTCACTTATTAGAAGTACAAAAGACTCTCAGATGTTTGATCTTCCTCACCTCGCCGTCAGGAATCACCCACACACAGATTCCAATGATCACAAACATATTAAAGGCAGCGCTGCCCACAATGGTGGCCGGACCGAGCTCACCGGACTCAAAACCATGACCACAAACCTGAAATACACACACATGACAAAATCAGCCAATCACAACATATCTGCTGTTTAATTTGGAGAAGGATTTTGGGCCAATGAGATTTCACTGTGGGCGGGGCTACTCAGCATGACACAACAAAAATAGAAACCAAGCGACTGACAAAATTGTTGTGGAGAGTTTTATACGTTGCAATTGTTTAAAACAAAATTAAATTAACATAAAAGAGAAAGGATTTATTGCTCGAATTCCAAACATAAATGCCTTCAATTGATGAAACCAGAGTTATTTTAGCATTATATATACTGTGATGTTATTTAATAATATTTTAAATGAGCTTATATTTATATATTTCCAGTTTTTACTTTTGCTTAAGTTTTAGTAATTTTACGTACTTATGTATTAGTTTTAGTAGTTTAAATATTTCTATTTTTAGTACTTTAATTTACTTATTTTATTACACTTAGTTGCAAATGCAACCTAATGCAACACGTTTTTAAGAAAAACATTTTTAATTTATTATTATTTTTTTTATTTAAGTTTGAATAATAAATTTTTTTAATTCAAGTTTGATTAATTTTAGAACAGCTGTAAATGCAACATTTCTAAGATAATGTTAGATAAAACTGTTTTTATATTTTTTTTATTAATTATATATATATACATAAATGTTTTTTTTTTTGGATGTTGCAAATCTGATTTCGTTGTAAATTCAGTCTTTCCAAGTTGACTGGAGCGCAGCATTCAGTCACAAACATATAAGTGTTTAAAAGCTTGAATTAAATGAATTAACAGTCAGAACAACTAAACAACAGGCGGATTGTGTTACTTTCCATTCAACATCAGATCAGTGAGTGTTGTTCACATTCAATAACATTCAGTGCATTGAACGCAAGATATGTCACATTCACTGAACATCCTTGAAAATGATGCGAATGTCCTTGCGTAAGATAAAATAGAAAGAATGAAATAAGAAGCACGCAGGTGTTGGTTATCAATGCGTGTGGCTCTATCACTGATTTCTCTCTATATCAACACCAGCACAGAGCGGCGAGCCTTCGGGAACGGTCTGTGACAAACAGATAATTCACCCCGTGCTTGCTTTCTGGCTGAGCTTGTGATGAGATTTCACACTTCTGATGCCAAAAATCCCCTGAATATTCTGCCTGACTGTTTCCTTCACTGAAGACTGCAACATCTCAAGATGAACGATGCATTGTGATTATGTTGTTTAGATGCATTAGCCGTACAACAATAATGTGTACGTGAAACCCTTGAGTGAAGCGTGGTGGCCTGACGGATGTCCTAACACATTAGATCTGGTGATGCAGAGTGACAAACAAAAGAGAGACAAATATGAGGCAATAAAGCTCAGCTAGATGTGCTAAATGTTGCGGTGCACGTCTCCTGCAGGCAGACTTGTCGATTCCATGCGGTGGAAGACCAGGGACGAACCTGTCTCATTAATAAACATGATCTGGATCCTCATTAGCGGGAGCTGCGGTCTGCAGGCCAGATCTTACACAGCATGGATCTCGCTAACTATCTCCATCTTGAAGGGCCAAGAAGCTGTTTAACCCATCAAAATGGGCATCGAAAAACACAATTTGTTGTCCTGTTTTTACATGCTACGGAAACTGGAAGTGCCCTGGAAAAAAAAATAACAACAAAAAGTGTGAAAACCCCTCTAAAAGCAGAAATCCAGGTCAGGATCCAGATGGGAAAACCAGATTAAGACTGATAAACCAGCAGAGACTTGTTTAAGTGAGTAAATAATGGGCTAATTTTCATTTTTGGGTGAACTATCCCTTTATGATCTAGAGCAGAGGGAAAGATTTTGCCGAAACAACTTCAATTTTTGGCCTGTTCCTCACATTAAGCTCTTACTTTACTTTAGAAGAATTGGAATATAACACTTTAGCTGTATGGACTTTTTTATGGCTATTTTTGCTATTTTCTTTTCTGGAGTTTGACCACTGGTCACTCTTTTGGAAAACTATAATTTAAAAATTCTGACCAACATCTCCTTTTTTGTTCACCATGTTTTGAACGACATCAGTATGAATTATAATAATGAAAAGACTATTTTAATTTGTGGCTGAACCATTTATTTTTTTAAAAAGCCACTAAGGGAACATGGTGATGGAAAAAATATGAGATGGGAGGAAAAATTACATTTCAATGCTTTTGTATTTGTTAGCAAAACATTAGCGTTCTCTCACAAAAGTATTGGGTTCTCTTGCAAAAGTATTGCATTACTCAGATAAATTTTGCATAGGTGAAGTTTCTTGGGGGAACGCAAAATCTTTATGAGAGAATGTAAATGCATAGAAATACAATTTTTCCTCCCATCACCTCGTCTCTTTGGGGGCTCCATACTTTTTATTACAGTGTTTCGGTTTGTCAGGATGAGAAACATGTCGACCGTGGTGAACTTCCTTGTATTTATTACTGTATGCGCAAGTATTTATGTATAAATGTTTATGTTTAAATGACTGTGTGTGTCTTTTCTCACTTCTTTACGGCTCTCGTCCAGGTCCTTGGCACCGTCCATGTAAACAGTCGTGCTGTTGGAGTTGGGTAGAGTAGCCATGGTGCCTGTTGTGTTCCCGGTTCCATCCTGGTAATGTTCTTGTGTGCTGATCCCTACGGCTCCGGCCCTCAATGGAAACTTGCCGTCCATCATCATCTCCATACCTTTGGGGGTCAAGTCCCCCTCGGTCTCCACAACAACACCGGTCCTTTTGTCGGCACGGTAGCGTTTGGACATGTACTTGTAGAAAAGGAGGCGCCGGTCAGCAATCCAGGCCAGAATCACACAAACGGGGAAATAGCAGAGAGTGACCAGAGCTTCCCATACCTACAACACACGCATACACACCAATACAGCAAAGTACCAGTAGATAAACAACATTTATACTCATTTAATGTGACTTGGTAAGGTAGAAACTGTTTGTCACACACAAATTGTACTTGTAAATATGAGCAAATTTCCCAACAACATCTCTAGGTCACATTTCACGTAAAAAAAAAAGTATATCTTTTCGATTAAGAAAAAAACCACAGTCATTTTTAGGCAGGTTAATATATTTTTGGCACTGTTTTTTATTATTTTCATGACATTTATGCACATTTCCCTGCAAAACTCTCATGAATATAATGTCCAGACAGTTACTTTGCTTTTCGGTAATTCTCAATATTCTCAATGGTGATTCTCATTACTGTATATCATTATTTTTCACATTTCAGTAATAAGAAAGAGATTTTTTAGCCATTCACTAATGAGATTTGGGATTATCTTAACTGCCATGAAAATAATGTCACAATTCTAAAACAGGGTTCATTTTCTTTCTCTTACACACACACACACACAGTATATACTGTATATATATATATATATAGAGAGAGCCCGGTTTACAAAATTTAGAAGAAAGAAACAGTTTTCACTCAGAAATTGTTAGTAAATTTTACCAAAAAAATTACAAAGAAACAGCCAGTGTTATTTTACTATCATTGATATACTATTATAGTTTATATTAAAATGATTACATTAAATATATTTTAATTACATGAGTCTATGAATAATGGATGGATCATGCTTCAATACAAACGGAATGATCAGACAAAGCACCACTTAAATTATGAGTGGTAACGCTGCTAATGAAATAGTCAAACCTCAGGCTACACTAATGAGGGTTTATCCATCTGCAATGAATGTAATTAGTGGTTATGCAGTTAATTGTTACAAAGCACATTTTGTCATTTTAAAGTCTCGCCCACCTCTATGACCGACAGGAGGATTTCAGGGGCAGATGATCCGAGCGCCATCAGGGTCAAATTGGACACGGTTTCGTTCCAGATTCTCACGGTGGCCACTGATGTTTCTCCGTTTGGCATGGTGATGGTCACCTCTTTCTCCTGAGGGATCAGAGAGGAACATGTTAAGGATGCAGTCAGTCATTACTGCTAAGTAAAAGCCTGACAGGTTTTAGCAGTAGGGCTCGTGCACCGTTCAGAAATTATCTGAATTTGAATTAACATAGCAAACAGGATTCAGAATTGCCATTCAAATTTGAATGTATAGAAGCAGAAAATTAAAACAGTCACGAATTTAAAATATATACACACGTATACTACTTTTATGTGAATATATAAAGGTACATTTCTAGTTTCAACATTATTTGTTCTTCAGACATTCTTCTTTAAATACAGTAAGTATCAGCTCTGCAAAATGACATTTGGTTTTTTGGCCTTTAAATCTCATTTAAATCTCCATATCTCTGGGATTGAACCATATAGGGCCTTGAAAATAAACATACAAAAAGAAAAGATTTTTTAGTTACAGGCACACAAACTTTGGAAAAGGAATATTTATGGCCGTCAGGTTTGTTCTATGCAGTTGTATTGATAACGGGAAACAAGATACATTTCAAGTTTTAACATTATTTGTTCTTCAGACATTCCTTTTTAAAATACATTAGGTATGAGCTGTATTCAAAGTGACCCACATTTGGTTTTTGACCAATGAAAACATGTACAATTGAACAATTTACTCATTGAGCCGCATTGAGATCCCCATATCTCTGGAACGGAACCATATAGGGCAGGGGTGTCCAAACTCGGTCCTGGAGGGCCGGTGTCCTTTGTTCTATTCAATTGTTTTGACAAAGGGAAAGCAACTGTATGCAAAGTGACCAACATTTAGTTTTTGACCACTGAAAATGTGTACAATTTAGCCACACTGAGATCCCAATATCTCTGGAACTGAACCATATAGAGCCATATAGAGAACGAAGATACTACAAGAAACGTTTGTTAGCAATTAGAATCTAAATGGATATTGAGATCATTAATACTTCCTGAGTTATAGGCATTAGGGATGTAACGATTCACTCAACTCACGATTCAATTCGATTCGCGATTTTGATTTCACGATTCGATTCAGGTTTTTTTTTTTTTTTTTTACAAAATGAGATTTAAGACAAATT
>NW_015667412.1:211044-235330 GCF_001515625.1 Sinocyclocheilus rhinocerous
TCCTGCAGAGTTTAGCTCCAACCCTAATTAAACACACCTGAACCAGCTAATCAAGCTCTTACTAGGCATAGAAACTTCCAGTCAGGTGTGTTGAAGCAAGTTGGAGCTAAACTCTGCAGTACATCGGCCCTCCAGGACCGAGTTTGGACAGCCCTGATATAGGGCCATTAAAATGAAGATACCAAAAGAAAAGGCTGTTAAAAACCAGAATGTAAAATCGTATTCATATATCTTTAATACTTCTTGAGTTACAGGCACACAAACTTTGGAAAAATAATATTTTTGGCACTCAGATGGGTTTGTTCTATTCAATTGTTTTGACAAAGGGAAAGCAACTGTATGCAAAGTGACCAACATTTAGTTTTTGACCACTGAAAATGATTGAAACTTTGGTGAACAAAAAGTTATTTTTGGACTGTCATCACTGGCATATCAAGCAACAAAGATTGCTAAAGTCAACATATTTTACTAACAGACCTACCAATCTCAAAAATAAAATGATGATGCTGCAAAGTCATTTTCACCTACCTGTAATTTGGCTTCAAAGCTCAGATGAAAACTGTCATTTTGACCCCCTCTACAAAACACTGGATTACTCAATAAATATTCAGCCATGGCAATAAATATTTTGGCTTTCACAAAATCTAAACTTTGAGCCAGGGACGTTTCTGAAATTTGGTTGATTTGACATCAGTTTGTTCAGTCGATTGATTGCTAATGGTTGAGGCTTATCACTAGACCCAAGTCATTTTATGGCAGAAGACTGCATTTTATTTTGATTGCACTATAGTGAAGTTCTTTTTGTTTTCCAGTCTAGTAAAGAGATGCCAAACTGTATCAAAACCCTGAGGCACAGACAACCAGCTTACTCACTCTCCACAACTCAATAACACTCCTGAAGCGTCAGGGCTCGTAATTCTGGCATTGTGTTTTTATTCATAAGACTTTCAGTGCACCTAGAGTCAGTCAAACTGTCATGGTTCAGTTGTTTCTTTTGAGACGGAAGAGTTCAAATCTAGTTTTTCAGCCTGGAGGCTCTAAAGTGTGTGTGGTGCAGCCTCTGATCCAGAACTGGAAATTATTTCCTTTAATAATTTGCAACTGGCATATTAGAAACAATAACTGCTGCTCACAATGATGCATCTAAAGCGGTCTGGGCACAGATAGATGAGACGGCTCAAGGTAAGAAAAGACACAGAGTACTGATGCTGGATTCTTTTATTTTCTTTATGACTCAGTGTGCATTGTCAATGCTAATATGCACCAATTCTGATCTTGTTTCATGCATACAGACAGCAAAAACACTTATGACTGTGCGTTTTGGCATGCTCAAAATGTGCACATCTAAACATGATAAACAGTTCAGAGATGTTTCCAAATATTAGCTGTGTGCACGAGGCCTCGCGGTGCGAACGCAGCCGCTGACAGGCCATACATACCCCCCACAACACTTCTTTGTGTCCTTCCTTTGCTAACATCTCCCAACTATTTTTGTTCGCCTCTGGTGCCGCTTTCACACTCGCATTCGCCACCACCCTGCAGACGCGTCCTCATGTTTTGACAAGGGTGCATGAGGCTTGTTTCTAGGGGACGCTTTGATTAAAGAGGTAGACTCAAAGCTGTTGGCTTTGATTTAGCAAAAGACGAAATGCTGATTTACTCACCGCTGAGAGAAAGAGAGCGACTGACTCTCACAAAAGATCTATGTTAGCCAACCCTGCTGTGCTGAAAATCCTTTACCTAATTTGGTGTTCCCAGTCAAAAATTGCTTGTAAATCTCTCATGCTATATTATTTCCAAATCTTGGGTTCAATCTTTTTGTCAACCTTTTTTTTTTTTTTGTGATTGATCTGCGTAAGCCTCATTGAGTGAAAAAAGCATTATTTGTGGATAATTTTAGCATTGTTTATTAAAAAATTAACTAGCATTTTCAGGGAAAAAAAATCCTCTCCAGGTCAAAATGACCCGAACACAAGTTTTAAGAATATATTTACATTATTTAGTTTGTACTAGTTTATTATTTTACTATCAGTAATATACTATTACTGTTTTTTTATTAATATTTTGAACTAGTTTTTTCCCCATTTTTTAATTTTAGTTAATATTTTAGTAATTTTGTTGTGTTTTTGTCATTTTTATAGTTTTTGATTTTTTAAAAATATATAAGTATAGTTTGTATTAATCTTTTAATTTGCTTTAGTTATTTTAGAACTACTTTTTCATATTTTATTTTATTTTATTTTAATTCAGTTAAAGTTTATTTAATTTCAAGCAATGATTTTCATTGTTTTATGGTTTTAATTGACTAGATTTTTATTTTAATATGCATACAAAAAATAGCTCAATGCATAATGAATTAATGTGTCAAAATTTTGAGGGTTTTTGGATATTTCCCCTTGGTTTAAGATTATCTACTAAAGATTATAAATGTGAATGTGTCATTATATATTAATTCAGATGCTCCTAACACCCAATGTAAGTCTATTATGTGATATAATTGATTAGCTTGGTTATAAAGCACAGACAGATGGTGATGAAGCACAAATCCAGTCTGATTTAAGCATAATAATATTAATAATACTTATTATTACACTTTATATAGGTCTATTTTGATTTCAGATTTAGTGAAATAACAACACTGACAAACTTGAAAGCAAATGTTTGTGACTGTGCCATGATGGTGCAGCATTTCTCATTTTGTTTTATTGTAATCCACATTTAATTATAAAAGTATTTTGGAGTTAAGACGCTAGCTATGTGAAAATTAATGCATTTCCTACATCTGGCTGCATTTCAAATTCAGCAGCCCTGTAATACTGTATAAAGCTAGAGTTTTTGATTTTGCTTTTGATTTCTTTTCTGACAAAATAAAAGAACTAAAGGAAAACTAGCCTCCTTTCTAAAGGCGGTTTGGCTAATTTTCCTCTCTCGACAGGTTTATGGCGCATGAGTCAGCGGAGGTGATAAGAGTAGGCGATCTACCCTTGACAAGTGTTGACGAGTCAGTCGTTTTAGCAGAAAGAAAGAAAAAACATCAAGCACACTGCAAGCATTTGCATCCCATTAAACATTCAGAGGCTGCAGAAACAGTCACGGTTGTTTTTATTTTAATAACAGCAATTACAAGCTAAACTGAGCTCAGGTGAAGGTTACACTTTTTAAAAAAAGAGTTCACCAAAAACTGAAAATCCTGTCATTGTTTAGTCGCTTCAAACCTGTATGCAGGCTTGCAAAACTTTTTACGAATTTTCACTCAGCTTTTTGTCAGAACAAAACAGTCCAGAGGGGCTGTCAAGCTCCAAAAACACAAAATAAGCCATAAAATAACATAGTCCATATGACTCATGCACTATATTCCAAGGATATTATTCAATATAATTGTATCGTTTTCACAAATGTCATGACCAAATGCACCAGTTTGAAGAAGCATAATGGAGCGAACTTTCACTGAATACCAACTTAAATTTTACATTTATCTTTATGCATTTGGCAGACACGTTTGTGCATTTTGTGCATGCACTTTTGTGCATTTTATCGGATCATGCATTCCCAAGGATTCGAACCCATGGCCTTGGCATTGCTACCACCATGCTACCGTTTCAGAAGACTTGAAAACAGACTACTTTTATGACACTTTTAGGGGCCGTTCACATATCGCGTCTTATGCACGCTCAAGTTCGTTATTTCAAATGTAGACGCACGGCAGGTGCGCTCATAATGGAAGCGATGCGGTCGCGACGCGCACGCGTCAACTTTCAGAATGCCGCAAGCGCACCGCGGGTCATGTGACAAGAACCAACCAATCAGCTTCATCCTTTCCCGTAACAACATTGAAAGCTCAGCCAAGATGAAGGAACAGCTGTTCATAGCTGTACAGGGATAGCCATTTTTAAATAAGTTTAGTAGCAGAGCTACTTGCAAGTGATTTTTAGTGCTGCAAATCCATTTATCCTTTGCTGAAACTTCCGCGTCTTCATGGAGAGCGCAGGTCATGGTTGCTTCGCAACGGAAGACGCCTCCGGAGCGCAAGTGCCCAAACGCTTTGGAAAAAAAGCAGAAAGTGGCGCACCTAGCGTTTTCCACGCGTTTTTAGGCGTGACATGTGAACAGCCCCTTACAGTGTTTTTGTCCTTTCTTGACAATCATGCTATTTGTCTGTTCAAGTAAAAGAAGAGTACAAGAAGATGCGAAAGAGAACTCAATTCAGTATTTGCACACTATATGATAGTGATGAATTGTTTGATGAATTCTCTTTCACGTCTACTTGCGCTTGAATGGTTCAAAATTACATTAAAATGCACACAAAGGAAGCGAAATGCGCATGTCTTATTGAATCCACGGTTCTTGGAAATTTGGAACTGGTTCTTGATACCCAACCCTAGCTCTAAAATGCACCTTTTAGGGGTACATTTTTACCCCAATAACAGCTTTTGTACCTTTTTTTTAATCCTCTGAATGAAATTAGCCAATTATTGTAAGACAAGACCCACCTGTGATGTGATGACCTCTATAGATGCCATGAATCGATCAGCGATGATGGACACTCCCAGAAACATGTACATGAGAGAGACAAAATACAGGATGGCCCGGACGACCTGCTCTCCCAGACTGGGATTGATGGGCTTCCATACGGGCAGGATGATTCCAGGTTTGCATTCGACCATGTCAGAGCGCGGTTTGTTCGGTGGAGCGCCGTCATCCGTCAGGTTACTGTAGAGCTCTGATGGAGCTTCTGGAGCGACGGAGGGCTGGAGAGACGGTTCTTCCCGCTGGGATTCAGGAGAACAGGATGGAGGCAGAGAAAGGACGAGGATGAGCGACAAGAGGAGGACGGGAGAGGAAAACTGTGCCATGGCCTTGCTCCTCAAAGGGCTTCAAAGTTCAGAGGAGGAGAAGAAATAAAGGAGGTGATGCAAGACAGAGAGGAACCAGCCCACCAGGGGACCTGGGGAGAAAAGAGTGAAGAAAAGAGGAGAAACTATGAAAATGCATCTGTAAATGTCATCATCAGAAAATCAAATCTCACGCAGCGCTCACAATCCAACATAAATATCTCCAGGCTGCAGCTTTGTACAGCTCGCTTTTATAGCGGAGTAAATCAAGTAGGTGATTATAAAAAAATATGTGAGATGCAGAAACAGACCTTGTAGAATAAAAGACTGCGTAGGCAATGAAAAGGATTGCTTTCTTGAGGTGAAACATGGGTACAAGGACAACGACCTATTGCTGATGATGATGGACGTGATGTTTTTTTTGAAGAGTTTAGCAACAGGACATTGAGACTCCGAGTCAAATAACAATGAAATAAGCATAGAAATGCTGCCAGGATGGAGGTTTATGTCCTCTGCAGGTCTCAGAGAGGGACATCTGTGTATGCCAGGCTTTTATTAGCTCAAATACTCAAAAACCTTTCTGCACTTGCACACAGTCACGCAACTAGAGGAAACTTTAATGCTCAGATGTTGCTCTTTCAGAGAATTGGAGACTAGAAATGAGGTATTCAGTTACATTTAATTGCAAACATGAACTTTGATGATTTTTCTACGCAACGAGAGAGAGAGAGAAAAAAACAAATTAAATGAGATGACTGTTTTAAAATTAATGTGGAAAAGAAATAATTAATGACAAAATGGTTGAGTTTATACTGAAATCTCTGATAGGTATTCAGTTACATTTAATTGCAAACATGAACTTTGATGATTTTTCTACGCAACAAGAGAGAGAGAGAAAAAAAAACTAATTAAATGAGATGACTGTTTTAAAATTAATGTGGAAAAGAAATAATTAATGACAAAATGGTTGAGTTTATACTGAAATCTCTGATTTTGGTTGCAGACTTTTGTATCTTGGCAAACATGTGCAAAGTTTGAGACATTATTGAGATCTCACACATGAGATTTTTTTCTTTTTCCTAGAAGACAATATGTGAATATGTGAAGTTGTTCTCAATTTCATCTCACTGTTGTCTGGGGGGGGGGAAATTAGATATTTATGAGATCTCATTTGTACATTTTCCTTCACATGAGTGATTTCAGTATGAATAATTTCTGGTTTCCCCCCCCCCCTTTTTTTTGTCTAATTCTCCCATCTGTTTATAGTGTTATTTCAGTATTATTTTAGTATTTATTAATATTTAGAATATGTTTTTATTTTTCCTGTTGTTTTTAAGTTTTAATAATTTAGTTATGTGATTTTGAGATTTTTATCATATAAAATAATATAATAATGTTTTTTAAATGTTTAAATAGTTTTAATTTATTATTAGTCATTTTAGTACTTCAACTTATTTCAGTTAGTTGCCAAGGCAACATTTCTAATTTTAGTTTACAACATTTCTAGTTTTTTTACATTAAAGTTTTTCATCTAATATTCATGATTTATTTTATCAGCTCTATTTCAATTATCGAAAATTGCTTTTAATAATGACATTTTTGTAATCAATAAAACACTTCTAGTTTTTTTTTAACGTTTTTTTATATATATTTTATTTTATCTGCTTTATTTCAATTACCAAAAATATTTTTTTAATAGTTATAGCTTTAGTGAACAATAAAATATTGTTTAGTACTACTAAAAATTTTCAGGAGAAACATTTGAGAGTCCATTAAGTCTCCTGCGCTATGAGAGAGCAAACTTTGAGCAATCTGACAGCAGACCAGCTGTCAGATTGCTCAACCAGCTGGCTGACCAGCTGTCAGCTGTGCTGACCAGCTGGCCCCCATCTTCACACAGATCTTCAACAGATCACTAGAGCTGTGCGAAGTCCCTTCATGCTTCAAACGCTCCACCATCATCCCCGTCCCAAAGAAACCCAAAATTACGGGACTTAATGACTACAGACCTGTGGCTCTAACGTCTGTGGTCATGAAGTCTTTTGAAAAAACTGGTGTTGGCCCACCTGAAGGACATTACTGGACCCTTACTGGATCCTCTTCAGTTTGCCTACAGAGCAAACAGGGCTGTGGACGATGCAGTAAACATGGGACTGCATTATGTTCTGCAACATCTAGACAGACCAGCGACTTATGTGAGGATCCTGTTCGTGGACTTCAGCTCGGCCTTTAACACTATCATCCCAAACCTCCTCCTGCCCAAACTAACTCAGCTCTCCGTGCCCACCTCCGTCTGTCAGTGGATCAACAGCTTCCTGACAGACAGGCAGCAGCTAGTGAGGCTGGGAAAACTCACATCCAACACCCGCACCATCAGCACTGGAGCTCCTCAGGGCTGCGTCCTCTCCCCACTGCTATTCTCTCTGTACACCAACGACTGCACCTCTAAAGACCCCTCTGTCAAGCTCCTGAAGTTTGCAGACGACACCACACTCATCGGCCTCATTCAGGACGGTGACGAGTCTGCTTACAGACAGGAGATCGAGCAGCTGGCTGTCTGGTGCAGTCTCAACAACTTGGAGCTCAACACGCTCAAAACTGTGGAGATGATCATGGACTTCAGGAGAAACCCCCCTGCACTCCCCCCACTCACCATCATGGACAGCACTGTGACTGCAGTGGAGTCATTCAGGTTCCTGGGCACCACAATCTCTCAGGACCTGAAGTGGGACACTCACATTGACTCCATTGTGAAAAAGGCCCAGCAGAGGTTGTACTTCCTTCGCCAGCTGAGGAAGTTCAACCTGCCACAGGAGCTGCTGAAACAGTTCTACTCCGCCATCATTGAATCCATCCTCTGCACTTCAATAACTGTCTGGTTCAGCTCAGCTACCAAATCTGACCTCAGAAGACTACAGAGGGTAGTCCGGACTGCTGAGCGAATCATTGGTACAACCCTCCCTTCTCTCCAAGAACTGTACTCATCCAGAGTGAGCAAAAGGGCTGGCAAAATCACTCTGGACCCCTCACATCCAGCACACTCCCTCTTTGAACTGTTGCCATCTGGTCGACGCTACAGAGCACTGAGCACCAGAACGGCCAGACACAGGAACAGTTTCTTCCCTCAGGCAATCCATCTCATGAACACTTAACAATAACTGTGGAACACACACTATTTATTCACTCATACACTTATTTATCTAACACACATACTCAGACTACACCTCAAATTTGCACATAATATACAGTACCTGTACATACAAAACTGTCTATTGTAATATACCTGCACATACAATTGTCAATTTATATATTTTTATTCCTTATTTACTTGTTCTATTTTTTATTATCTGTGTTTTTTGTTCTGTCACTGTCATTCTGTTACACTGTGGAAGCTTCTGTCACGAAAACAAATTCCTCGTATGTGTAAACATACCTGGCAATAAAGCTCATTCTGATTCTGACTTTGGTATCTTGACACATCTGAGCATCATTTGAGATCTCTTACAAAACTCTAGAGGAGAGACTGTGAGATTATAGGGTTGTTTTTCCTCATTTCATTAGTGAATTTTCTTTCCAGCAGGCACACTCTCAATCTAATGCTGATCTATAGCACAACAGCGAGTGTAGGTGGGCGCCTGCTCGCTCTCTCTCTTTAAATATAATTTTACAGACACTTAGATGTTTCTAAATTCAGAGCACGCTATCCATACTCACTCACTCGTCCTTCTTTTTCCTCCAATTGTCTCATTCTAAATGGCCTTATTCCATCACAGAGCAGCTCTGTGTCTAAAACAAAGTTTGAACTGCTCTCTCTGCTTCACTCTGAATACTAAACAGACAGACAGAACGGCTTTGTGCTCGGGTTTCATGCAGTGATGGGTTGCACGGAGGTTAGTGGGTTACCCCATAATTTCCCCTCATTACCAGAGCATCTCTCTCCTGATGTAACGCCATTCGTATGACTGCAGGCTTGTCAATTGCGGAGAACGAATCCCCCCAATATAGCAGCCTGGCAAACACTGAGTCATATTATGAGCTAAAATAACCAGGATGCAGAAGCTGTGTTTGTTTCTGCTGTTCAGGGACGGAACCTGTGCTGAACTCATGTTTCTTTTAAAACGGCACATTAAAGGAAGTACAAAACAGATGCTTTGGAGATCACAGACGAGCTCGCTGCTTATGAGAATATAGAATGATAGACACTGAGAGAGAAACAGAAAAACTGAATGCAGTTGTATAGGTCTGTATAAAATGTATGTAGATGTTTTTACAATGAAGAGGGAAGAGTTTGGCATCAGTGTTGGGGTCCGACTCAGAGATATTCCCCCACACAACCAGGACGTTTCCATAGCGACCCCACAAAGGGTTGGTGGGGGTGATCCATTACAGAGAAA
Organism: Sinocyclocheilus rhinocerous; assembly: GCF_001515625.1. Classification (NCBI taxonomy): domain Eukaryota; kingdom Metazoa; phylum Chordata; class Actinopteri; order Cypriniformes; family Cyprinidae; genus Sinocyclocheilus; species Sinocyclocheilus rhinocerous. The sequence continues at coordinate 220,271 of NW_015667412.1, forward strand.
TGGAGCAGAAAGACAGTCAGAAAGTCAGTAAAAAACAGTGAATAAAATATTGGATTTAAAGCAAATATTTGTGTTAAACCACCTCAAAATAAAGGTAAAGTGTATAATTTCTGCACCACTAGCACAATCACCAAATGTAACTGCAAAAATAATGACTAAAATAAATACAATGACAACATTCACTCATCCTCAGGCTATCCAAGATGTAGATGTGTTTGTTTCTTCATCAGATTTGCAGAAATTTAGCATCACATCACTTGCTCACCAATGGATGCTCTGCAGTGAATGGGTGCCGTCAGAATGAGAGTCCAAACAGCTGATAAAAACATCACAAAAATCCACACTCCAGTCCATCAGTTAACATCTTGAGAAGCAAAAATATGATTTAAGAAACAAATCCATCAAGACATTTTCAAACCATTGCTTCCGGCTAAAATACAAGTCCATAATCCATAATAACGCTTCCTCTAGTGAAAAAGTCATCTTGTCTGAATCAGGAGAGAAATGTGCACAGATCAAACAGCGTTTACAAGCCAAAACAAATCTCCAAAACAGTTCTAAACAAATATGTCGGTGGATTTTAATGTGAGAAACAACAGGAGACGGACTTTATCACTGGAGGAAGCATTTTTATGGATTACGGACTATATGTATTTTGGCCCAAAGTGATGGCTTAAAGTTAAAAACGTCTTGATGGATTTGTTTCTTAAAAACAAGCAGCTTTTGGCTTCTCAAGATGTTAACTGATGGACTGGAGTGGTGTGGATTGTGATGTTTTTATCAGCTGTTTGGACTCTCATTCTGACGGCACCCATTCACTGCAGAGGATCTGCAGGGGGGGGGGATTCATTGGGTGAATTAATCCTTAAAAACATGCTTCAATATATATATTTTTTTTATTTTAAAAAATGGGACTTGGACATGTTTTCATGAGATTCACCATAATGCACCCTCTCTCTTTCACTCTTCTGTCATACATACAAACATTCCCACGTGCGCAGTGATTCATCCATTTAGCTGTTTCAGCAAGTGCACTCACATGCCAAAGCCAGTGCACACTGACCACGGCACACATATTACACACACACACACACACACACACACACTGATGCAGCATTTCTTTTCAGGCTATTCTCAAACAGATTGAGAAGTTCACTCTTACATAAGCAAGTTACGTGCAACTATTCAAACTAGCACTGATAGAGCACTTAAGCCACGGCAAGGCTAAACACAATTCTTTATTTTACCAAAATACTTTTCAGAAACACTCAGCCATGGCTCATTCAGCCGCTGACAAATATCTGATAAATATGTGCCTGTTGTGCAGAATTGAGAAACTTGAAGCCTTTTCCTATTATGCGCCGAAACGCACTACCCAGAGTCATTACAGACTACACATACAGTCATTATAGACTCATCTGCTATTAAATCAAGCCTGAAAACATTTTTCTTTAGAAAAGCTTTTACTTAACTAGTTTCCATGGTTAGTCCATCCATTTCTGTTTTGTTCATTACTGGATCTTGTTTATGCACTGATGCATCTTCTTGTTAGTCTTCTGTGAATTTTTCACTCTATGAGGAGGCACACTTGTTATAATATATTGTTGTTAATTTTATTATTAAGAAAACAGAAAAACAATGCATTATGCACCACCAGGGTTATTATAGTAAACCCTGACCCTAAAATTAAAACCATTAAAAAAAATTGTTACCTATGATAAAATAAAATTTCCCATTTTAATTTAGTTTATCTTGTCTGTTGGTTGGTTTGGTTATGTTTATGTTATAAGTGGTTGAAATGTTGATAAAAAAGATGCAATAAAAAATTTAGTTTATCTTGGTGAACTAAAATAACTAAAACTGAAATAAAAAATAATAAAAACTTTATAAACATACAGTATTTCAATGATACTAAAACATCACTGTTACCCACACATTAAATGTTGCTGTATGTTATGTTAAGCAGACTGCATTTTCCATTCATAATTAGAGACACAAAGGAATATTCCAGGTTGAATAAAAAAGCTCTGTCTGCAGCATCTCGATTGCCACAGAAAAAAGAAAAGAAAATAGAAACACGTTCATGCATCACCACAGATTTATAATATGAAACTATTCTGAACTGTTATGAAAGTATAATTATAAAGTATAAGTATAAAGTAACACTTACACATTAAACATGTTGACATAATTTAACCAAGAAATTCCTTGAAGCATCCTGATGAGATGGAACTCATCCAGATGAAACCTCATTCCTCCCCTTAAACATCAGGGCCGCTGTCCAAATGAAAGCTACAGGCCCGGCGTGCATCATCGCTGAAGTGGGACTCATAACCTAATTTGACCTTTCGAGTACAAGAACACAATACTCTAACAACATCTTATCGTCGCTGAAGGAGTCTGTGATGAGGGATAGAAGGAACATGGTTTCTGTTTACTTCGGAGTCAAATTTATGTGCACAAAAGCTGTGAATAATGCCTGATTTTGGACTGTTTTACAGCTTTTTGTTGATGAAGGTAGCACAGAGACAACAGGAAATTATGGGAAGAAAGAAATTGGGACCTGATGCAAGCTAGATTTTATGTCTCTTTCGTAGAGCCTAGTGCATGTGCGTTAATTGCTCATCTCCAGCTGAATAGCATTTTTTCAATATGCACACAATATTTGTCAAATTTGTTCAGTGAAAAGAACAGAGGATTTTGTCTAAAAATGAAACATGCAGCAACCTCTTATTTTGGTGGTTTTGCACTAAAAGTAGTTCAAAAGAATACAAGCTTTTAAATAAAAAATGAGATGCATGGTTGGCACAGTCACTGAAAACTGGAGTAAATTAGATATTTTAACATTGTTCATTTATTCGATTTTCTTATTTATTCAAAACAGAAGCCCTGGAGCTCATACATATCCTTCTGTCCATACTGCAGGGTATGAAATAATTTTGCATGCTTAAAATCTGGGTGACTGGCCCTTGAGCCTGTGCACATTCAGACGTTACACAGTTATTTGTTTCACTGAACGGTTTGGCTATTCAATCATTTTATTTGGCAGCGACTACAGTGTTTACAAAACACTGAGAACATGCAGCTAATGTCTCAAGTGATCGTGTCCTGGCTTTATTTCAGGTCATTGAAATGAGAAGCGGTATCCTCTGATTCTTCTAAGGCTTTTGGGAAAACCCTGATGTTCCTTCATTAATTCTTACAAGCTGGATGCGTCCACACAGAGCATTACCTTGCCTGCTGTTTATTACAGCCAGCCTCACTTGATTATCAACATACACTCAAACTCTTATCAGTCTTATTTTTGTACATGGCCTTTGAAAATGTCATTTACAATGCAATTTGTGAACAGTCTCTCTCGGAGACTCACCTACACACACACACACACACACACACAGATGGTGATGTGATTGAGAAGGCCGTAGATTCCATCTCAGAGAGTGAACAGTTGCTTAATTTCTCCCACCCACCCATAAAGCTGGAACACTCTATTTGATTAGAGCAGTATCTGATGATGGCTTTACGGATATGATGCTGGAAAAATGTCTGATGCTTAAAGAGAATGTCTCATTAATGAAAAGTGTCTGATACTTGAAGAACCTCTGATGATAGAAGAGTGTGTGATGCTTGAAAAAAAACACATCTGAAGATGAAAGAGCATCTAATGCTTGAAGAATGTCTAATGCTGGAAGAATAACTGATGACAGAAAAACGACTAATTCTTGAAGAATCTTCTGATAATGCCAGAGCATCTGATGATGGAGGAACGTCTGATGATGGAAGAGAATCAGATTCTTGAAGAAACGTCTGATAACAGAAGAGTGTCTGATCATGGAAGAATGCTTGACAAGCTTCTGACGCATTAAAAGGGTCTGATGCTGGAAGAGCGTCAGATGCCTGAAAAAACATCTGATGACAGAAGAACATCTGATGCTTGAAGAATGTCTGATGACGGAAGAGCGTCAGATGCTTGAAAACGTCTGATGATGAAAGAGCATGAGATCCTTGAAGAAATGTCTGATAACAGAAGAGTCTGAAGACTGAAAAGAGTCTTATGCTGGAAGAGCGTCAGATGCTCGAAAACATCTGACGCATCTGACGAATCAGATTCTTCAAGAAGCGCCTGATAACAGAAGAATATCAGATGCTGGAAGAACGTCTGGAACGTCTGAAGTATCTGATAGTAGAAAAGCGGCTGATGTTTGAAGAACGTCTGATGACGGAAGAGTGCCTCATGACAGAAGAATGTCTGATGATGCAAGAACATCTGTTGCTGGAAGAGTTTCGGATGCTGTAAGAGCGTCTGATGCTGGAAGAACATCTGATTTTGGAAGAGCATCTGATTCTAGAAGAGTGCATCATGACAGAAGAATGTCTGATGATGCAAGAACATCTGTTGCTGGAAGAGTTTCGGATGCTGTAAGAGCGTCTGATGCTGGAAGAACATCTGATTTTGGAAGAGCATCTGATTCTAGGTGAAAAGAACAACAGAGGATTTTGTCTAAAAATGAAACATGCAGCAACCTCTTATTTTGGTGGTTTTGCACTAAAAGTAGTTCAAAAGAATACAAGCTTTTAAATAAAAAATGAGATGCATGGTTGGCACAGTCACTGAAAACTGGAGTAAATTAGATATTTTAACATTGTTCATTTATTCGATTTTCTTATTTATTCAAAACAGAAGCCCTGGAGCTCATACATATCCTTCTGTCCATACTGCAGGGTATGAAATAATTTTGCATGCTTAAAATCTGGGTGACTGGCCCTTGAGCCTGTGCACATTCAGACGTTACACAGTTATTTGTTTCACTGAACGGTTTGGCTATTCAATCATTTTATTTGGCAGCGACTACAGTGTTTACAAAACACTGAGAACATGCAGCTAATGTCTCAAGTGATCGTGTCCTGGCTTTATTTCAGGTCATTGAAATGAGAAGCGGTATCCTCTGATTCTTCTAAGGCTTTTGGGAAAACCCTGATGTTCCTTCATTAATTCTTACAAGCTGGATGCGTCCACACAGAGCATTACCTTGCCTGCTGTTTATTACAGCCAGCCTCACTTGATTATCAACATACACTCAAACTCTTATCAGTCTTATTTTTGTACATGGCCTTTGAAAATGTCATTTACAATGCAATTTGTGAACAGTCTCTCTCGGAGACTCACCTACACACACACACACACACACACACAGATGGTGATGTGATTGAGAAGGCCGTAGATTCCATCTCAGAGAGTGAACAGTTGCTTAATTTCTCCCACCCACCCATAAAGCTGGAACACTCTATTTGATTAGAGCAGTATCTGATGATGGCTTTACGGATATGATGCTGGAAAAATGTCTGATGCTTAAAGAGAATGTCTCATTAATGAAAAGTGTCTGATACTTGAAGAACCTCTGATGATAGAAGAGTGTGTGATGCTTGAAAAAAACACATCTGAAGATGAAAGAGCATCTAATGCTTGAAGAATGTCTAATGCTGGAAGAATAACTGATGACAGAAAAACGACTAATTCTTGAAGAATCTTCTGATAATGCCAGAGCATCTGATGATGGAGGAACGTCTGATGATGGAAGAGAATCAGATTCTTGAAGAAACGTCTGATAACAGAAGAGTGTCTGATCATGGAAGAATGCTTGACAAGCTTCTGACGCATTAAAAGGGTCTGATGCTGGAAGAGCGTCAGATGCCTGAAAAAACATCTGATGACAGAAGAACATCTGATGCTTGAAGAATGTCTGATGACGGAAGAGCGTCAGATGCTTGAAAACGTCTGATGATGAAAGAGCATGAGATCCTTGAAGAAATGTCTGATAACAGAAGAGTCTGAAGACTGAAAAGAGTCTTATGCTGGAAGAGCGTCAGATGCTCGAAAACATCTGACGATGGAAGAGCATCAGATTCTTCAAGAAGCGCCTGATAACAGAAGAATATCAGATGCTGGAAGAACGTCTGATTGTAGAAGAGTATCTGATAGTAGAAAAGCGGCTGATGTTTGAAGAACGTCTGATGACGGAAGAGTGCCCGATGATGCAAGAACATCTGATGCTGGAAGAGTTTCGGATGCTGTAAGAGAGTATGATGCTGGAAGAGTTTTGGATGCTGTAAGAGCGTCTGATTCTGGAAGAACATCTGATTTTGGAAGAGCATCTGATTCTAGAAGAGTGCATCATGACAGAAGAATGTTTGATGATGCAAGATCGTCTGATGCCGGAAGAGCATCTGATGCTGGAAGAACGTTTCATTGTAGAAGAGCATCTGATGGTAAAAGAGTGTCTGATGATTGACGAATATCTGATTCTGGGAGACCGTCTGATGCTGGAAGAACGTTTCATTGTAGAAGAGCATCTGATGGTAAAAGAGTGTCTGATGATTGATGAATATCTGATGATGCAAGAGCATCTAAAAGCGTATGATGACAGAGTGCAAGTGTCTCAGGCAACAATATTTTGACTAATTCCAGTTCCACTTTTGACATCAAGTAATTAAGCTGCTTTTCTTAAACTGCAGGATCAAAGTAACATTATGTAATGTTATAATGTTACATTATGTAACATTATGCTTTATGCTCAAATATTATTTCAACAGCTGAGACCTGAAAAATCAAACGAAAGCAGTGAGAAAAGTCAAGGGCTTCACATTAACATGCTGAGCTCTAATCACCAGGAAAATAGAATAACATTTGCATATGCTAAACACAGATTATTATTAGTAAAACAGAGAGAGGACGCTGTGAACGTACAACACTGTACAAGAACTTCAAACAGACAAGCTGGCCTAGAATTCACAGCGACATGTGCCCTTCTATCACAGCTACAAGTGTCAGAGTCCTATATTTAGGATACTTTATTAATGCTCATTAACAGGATTAATGCAAAGGTTGAAGTCATTACACTGTACGATTCAACAGTAAATCTTCACAGCCACCTCACAGATGAAACAGATGAGTAATTATTGTGTCATTAAACTGATTAAAGAGAACACAGGTCCTCAGTTACATCTCATATTAATAGAGCTTTTAATATTTGATGTTTAATGTGAATGAATGGGATTCTGTATGATGGTAAAAGAGTGTCTGATGATTGATGAATATCTGATGATGCAAGAGCATCTAAAAGCGTATGATGACAGAGTGCAAGTGTCTCAGGCAACAATATTTTGACTAATTCCAGTTCCACTTTTGACATCAAGTAATTAAGCTGCTTTTCTTAAACTGCAGGATCAAAGTAACATTATGTAATGTTATAATGTTACATTATGCTTTATGCTCAAATATTATTTCAACAGCTGAGACCTGAAAAATCAAACGAAAGCAGTGAGAAAAGTCAAGGGCTTCACATTAACATGCTGAGCTCTAATCACCAGGAAAATAGAATAACATTTGCATATGCTAAACACAGATTATTATTAGTAAAACAGAGAGAGGACGCTGTGAACGTACAACACTGTACAAGAACTTCAAACAGACAAGCTGGCCTAGAATTCACAGCGACATGTGCCCTTCTATCACAGCTACAAGTGTCAGAGTCCTATATTTAGGATACTTTATTAATGCTCATTAACAGGATTAATGCAAAGGTTGAAGTCATTACACTATACGATTCAACAGTAAATCTTCACAGCCACCTCACAGATGAAACAGATGAGTAATTATTGTGTCATTAAACTGATTAAAGAGAACACAGGTCCTCAGTTACATCTCATATTAATAGAGCTTTTAATATTTGATGTTTAATGTGAATGAATGGGATTCTGTATAAGGAAGCTGCCAGCAACATGAGAAAGAAAATGACAGATATATATTAGGGAGGAAAAAAATAGAAAAAAAAAGAAAGATGGAGAAGATAGATTAAATAAGAAAAGGATGATTCTTTTAAAATCTATGCATACAAAAACTTAAAAATGAAGATTATACTATAAAGTCTTGGCCGAAATGTAATATTTCCAACATATGTGTTATTTTGAAATATACATAATAAATTAAATCTTAAATAATTATTACAATTATGAATGAATAACAAAAATAATATGAAATATAAATTTAAAGTTGTTTTTTTAAATAAAAATTTGTATTTAATAAAATACAAATAAAAAAAACAGCTACTGTAATTGTATGAAATATTGCTATCCAATTTTTTTTTTGGGGGGGGGGATTCACAAATTGTCCTATTTTAAGATTTTATTTTGAACTAGATGTTTGACACCTACTTAAAAAGCATTTGTGCGTTTTAAACTGTTATAGATTACCCATAACCCTAGATATGGAATATAAGTCAGATTTTGCTTTTATGAATCTTTTTCTATGTGGCGTCGTTTCTGATATTCTTCTGGTGGCATTTTCAAGTTTCATCCTCACCATCATAGCAGATCCTGAAACACAAACACACACACACATTTCTCTAGCTGTGACCACACAGAAATCTGTGTGAACGCAATTTATCATTTTATATACAATAACACCTGCATTGTGATGCGTATGCAGCTAAACGTGTCTCCGTGTGGACGGGGCCTTAGATTTAGAGTTAATGTCACTGCTAGTCTAACAAACTCACAGGATTCATTTAACTCCTGGGAAAAACTCAATTCTGCACTCGACACAATCTGATGCCAGACACACTGCGAGGCAGAGGTGAGAATTGAATTGTTCTGCATCATCTTGATTTACTGTGTTTAAAACGAGCTCCAGACCCGACATGTGGCCGTTCGAGCAGATGGTAGCGTGGTGTTCGACTTCACTCGCAGGCCCTCTGAACGACGCTTCATGAATTTTGCAAATGCTGATTTAGTCGTTTTATGCTCTACAGTGAACCTGCAATCATAAAATCTGCTTAATAGACCTTGACAGCTTAACTGAGATGAGTAGATGTTGAGGAAAGACTTCCGTTCTGCAGCTATCATCATTTGAACAGACTTTCTTATATTCAGAACATCAGAAATTGTTTAGTTCAAAAAGTCAAAGTATACCAATGACTTCCCAGGTAACAAAAATATGCTAACGTTACGGAAACATTACTTCTGAATGCTCTCTGAACATTCAAAATGTCCAGTATTTTTTTTTTCTTTTTTAGTTATGCGAACATTTAGGGAACATTCCATTTCATGATTTCGCAAACATTATGGGAATGTTACTTTTAAATGTTCTCTGAACATTCAAAACATCAAGTTTTTAAATGTTTTAATTTCTTGGTTGCGTGAACGTTAAGAGAACACGCAAACATTAGGGTAGTGTTACTTTTAAACAAGTAGTAACAATTTATAAAAAAAAGTTTGATGAACATCCAACTAAAATGTTTCAGAAATAAAACATTCCACGAACGTTGATGTATAAATAACGTTTTTGTGCTAACATTTCGAGAACATTATTAAGGATCAGATAACTCCCCATGCAGCTAACTAAAATATGTCCAAAAAAAAAAAAGCGTTATTTCTGAATGTTCAAAACGTCAGATTTTTTCTTGGTTATATGAACATTAAGGGAACATACAAACGTTATGGGAATGTTATTTTTAAATGTTCTCTGAATATTTTGAAACAAGTAGCAACATTTAAAAAATGTTAGATAACTGAGAAAGGAGAATATATCGAAAAGCTTACACACTTGACCTTTATCTGTGAAATAGTAAAGCAATGTACTGAATTACACTACAAAATGCATTAACATGATTATTTTAATATGAGCACAACATGTCCATTGAAATGTACAAAACTTCAAAATTTCTGTTAGACTGATGGGTTTAATTTGTAATGCTTTGAATGTCATTACCACCTACATCTGCAGCCAAGCACAGTCAAGCTGGCCAAAGCTCACAAATGTGCAATACCACCCACCAGCTTCACTCTGAACCTCAGATCAAAAACACACACACACACACACACACACTGTAGGCTGAGGGGGGAAAAAGAAAGACCTGAAAAATCTCACATTGAGGGCGCTCAATATGTCTCATTTACACCTGAAAAGGAACAAACAGTTCTAAGCTACTGATATCTTGAGGAGCTCCTGGAGTTTAATGGTGTTTCATTATCACCTGAGACCAAACATTTACGTTTTTCCCTGAAACGGCACCAGGAATCATCTTATATTGTGTAAACATGCATGAAGTCACATTATATGTACTGTAAAAAGTCTGGATTATTGCATACTGTACAGCACTATGCTGCATCCCAGCTGACAAAATATATCCTAAGAACTTTTGCTAATGTACCTATTAAGTTATGAAATGTTATTTCTGATGTTCTGAACATTCAAAACATCCAGTTTTTTTAAATGTTCTAAAAATTCTAAAAAAAAAATTTTCTTGGTTATACAAACATTCCATTTTATTATTTTTCAAATATTACGCGAACGTTACTGTTGAATGTTCTCTGAACATTCTAAAACAAGTAGTAATTTAAAAAAAAAATGTTACACAAACGTCCAACTGAAATATTTGAGAAAAAAAAACATTTCATGAATGATGTATAAATGACGTTTTGTGCTAACGTTGAGAACATTATTAAAGACCAGATACATTTGTATTAACGTTTTAATGTTACTGAAAGAACCTTACCAAAACGTTAGCCAAAGTTCTGAGAACGTTCCTTATTAGCTTTGATACTATTTGTAAAAATATTATTTGACAGTGTGCATGGTAAACATTTCAAACAGTAGCATGCATATGCAATATTATAATCTTGACTTTATGTGCAAGTTTAACTCCGCTAAAAGCAATAAGTTGGAAAATAATAGGGTTATTTATTTTCAGTGTAATTCAATTATGTTTAACAATGTTGTGCCTTGTACCTTTTGACAGACCAATTAAATCATGAATGAGATTAAAAATTGCAGTTGATTGTAAAGAAAGGTCAAGTACAATACACTGCATTGTGGGATACAGTATTTCATGCCTTGTGCTCTGGTTGTATTGAGGTATCCGAAAATGTGCATAATGCATAATATGCACAGTATAGTAGGACTATATGCTATTCTAAATATAGCCAAAGTGCTGTTGGACAAGAAAAATTAAGAAAAATGACTGCACATCAACCAAAAAATATTATCACATCTGACTGTAATGAACTGATTTGAATCAGGAAATTACTGATGGTTCTTTACAGCCAGCTCTAGTCAAGCTTTGGCAATGATGATAAACAGAATCAAATTACAACGCTGTGTGTGGATCAGGCCTGCAATGTTTGGCTGGCTGGCTCACTTACATCATGCATCAATTTCACAATAATGGACAATGACGAAAACAGGTCAACAGGGCACATTAGATCATGAAATGCCATAATCAGATGAAATTACGCTGGAGGAGCATGCATGAAAAGCTGTAACCAGGGGCTTTCAGGATATCAGTGCTGAAGATATCAGGGGTTCATTAATGAATCGCTGTGGAAGGGATACTGTGATAAATGAAATGACACAATTATGACAAGATTAGAATTCTTATCTGAAATTAACCAATAGAGTGTAAAAGTGGGTGCCTCGGCTCCAAAAAGTGTTCTCCCTTTCATTTTCTCCATAGGCTTTTCAACAAAATTTGCCAATAAATTGTCAATGAATTAAACAAACCACAAAAATTTTAGTACTGTAGTAAAAAATTACAAAGTGTTTTCTTGAGGGAATTAGATACAATTCTATTTACAACTATAAAATACCACATATTTGACATTCATTTCAAAATATGTACACTTATATCAGTTTGACTTGACTCACAATGCATCACGGGAGTCACTGTTGAGCAGATGTTGCATTAGGATTGTGGGTAATGTAGTAAGTTGCATGCAAATCATATTGATTTGTGACTTGAGCAGCATATTTCATCAAATCACAGTCCCAGAGCTCATCGTAAATCTGTTTTGAAGGGTTCATGCATCACTGCTTGAATCTATTTCTCTGTGGAGAAAATTATTGAGATTTTTACTTCCAGAATCCGACAGTTTTGCTCTGGGCCTGAAGGAGCCCCTAAACAAGACAAATCAGAGAAGTTTTCTTAGAGAGAGAATGGTTGGATATTCAGTCTGTTTGTAACACAAGTGTCTTATTTTAATGTGTGAATCCTGTAATGCAGGTGAAGCGAGGTGAAGTTTCTCCAGCTGTATGTAGAAGCTCAGCAGCATCAGCGAGATTGTGATTTGTGTTGGAGCGACAATCACAGTCAGTACAGCTCTTCTCTTCCTCTCCAGGTCTCTCTGCTCTCGTCTGTTCTCTACCGTCTCTCCCTCTTCTCGCTCTCTGTTCATTTCCTTTCCCCCCGCCCACTCCTCCTCCGTCTCGTCCATCCACCCACTCATTCATTCTCTACCCCTCAGCTCTTTCTCGTCTCTTTCTCTCCCGTTTCTGTTTGGCATTCGCCATGAATACATGTGCTGTGTGTATATACATGGGGAGAAGAGAGGAGATGAGATGAAATGAGACAAGAGAGAGGAGATGAAACAGGATGAGATAAGAAGAGAAGAGAGAGAAGTATGACATGATAAGAGGGAATGAAACGAAACAAGACAAGATGAGAGGAGACCAAATGAGAGGAGAGAATAAGAGATGAAGCACTGAAATGAGACTTGATGAGATAATAGGACAGGAGAAGAGACGAGATGAAAGAGATGAAATGAGACAGGATGAGATGAGAGCTCCTTTAAAGTCAAGCAAACAGGTAAGTGACTGATTCACCTCCAGCTGTCTCCCGTCTGTTAGTCACTGTCAGTAGTCTGTTAGCTGAGTGAAAGAGTCTGTTAGTGGACAAACACACACTGACACAAATGCATCAACAGCCTAATGACTTAAAGGGTGTCCATTCATCAATGTTCAGGTGGGCAGCCCAGAGATGCTGTTAATGAGGCGGCCTTGTAATCTCCCAGCATGCTGTGCAGCGGTACAAGCCCTCTGCCTCGCGGCAGACTGTGGGCCGCTACAGAGGTGACACACACACACACAAACACGCCTGAAGCAAACCATCAAATAATGAGCTTGACACCATCTAGAAATAACATCAGACTGGACTGTGTGGAGATCAGTCTGAACTACGGTTAACTAGCAGTTAAAGTCAAACTCATTCCAACACCTTTCCACGCGCTTTTCAGATTATTCTGCAAATGCATTTGGGTTATTTCACATGTGCATAAGAACAAACAAGTTTGGTCATATAATTGCAAGAAGGAAAAATCACAAAATGAGATCTCACTTGTTTCACCTAGACAGAAATGCAATTAAATGCAGATGAAATAGAGTCTGTTGCTGAAGTCTCCTACTTTTCACAACTTTCTCCTGAACAAAAGTCAACAGTAATCTCAAAAGTGTTGCTGCTAGAGTTTCAGGAGAGATCTCAAACGTTGCTCCCAAAGTCTGCAATCAAAAGTTTAAGATCTTAATATGATCTCAAACATTTCTCATCAAATTCTCTCAATATCAAATGATTTGAGCTGCAGTCCACATTCATTTTAGCTCTATACTATATGACAATGTACTATGACAGCTGTCATAGTTAAATATTAACTTTGGCTCAAATGTTTCTCTTGGTGAAAATCTAAATGAAAATCCTGTCATGACTTACTCTCACTCGTGCTTTTCCAAACCAATGTCTTTTTACTTCCAAAAACACACACAAAAATGGCTGTAGACAGTATTCTTTGACATGCAATTATAATAAATCAAGTTGCAAAAGCACCAGTATAATTAAAGTCTACACTCCTGCCATGTTCACGAAAAAGTAGCAATGTCTGAATGAATCTTTGATTTTGAATCTTTTAAATGATTCAGTAGATCCAGTTCACAAATGATTCGTTCATGAAAAAAAAAGACTCAATGAACCAGTGATTAGCCATTATCATGAATAATGACTTACATTTTGGTATCTGAATCTGTCATATGACTTTAAGAGATTATAATAATATAATATACACTAGTATACAGACTACTTTTATGATACGTTTATGGAGATTTTGTGTTCTTTTGGAAGCTTGAAAGCTCCGGTCCTGATTTATTGTAACTCAACCAGAACAAAAAAATCCTCGAAATTGGTGTTTTTATGTTCTGTTGAAGAAAAAGAATTTTTTTAATAAAATGAGGGTGAGTAAATGACAGACATTTTAATTTTTTATTGGATGAACTACCCTGAAAATCCCATTAAGACTCCTAAGATATGAAAGATCAAGCTCTTAGTAATAAAAAAAATCCTCTGGGCAGGTTAGACACCTTTAAAATTGATTAAAGAAACATCATTGCTTTCTAGTGCATAAGAAGGAGAGGGAGAGATGTACGAATTATAGCTGGAATAAGTACTTGGGCCACTTGCAGTCAAGTTATTTTGTAAGGAGAGAGACAAAGATGCATGTGTGAGACAGAGGCGAGAGGAAGTGAGATATTGTTCTCATCTGTCTGTCAGTCACAGCTCCAGCTATTTCTGTGACTGTAAATTGGCCAATTTGATTTCTGAGTGTTAATTCCGAGCCGATATTTCTCCACTTCTGAGTGTTTTGATTCAAGAGCCTCATTTGAAGCCCAATCGCCCCGTCTGCGATCGGTGAACTAAAGCCTCGATGAGGAAGATCGCATCCAGCTTCCATTAACAGACAAAGAAAAATAACGTGGCCCCTCTACTCTTAGTCGGGGATCAGGAGAGATCAATATATCCCTCTCTGCTCAGGTAATGAGTATTGACCTATCAAGCTCCGCATCTCCAGCAAACAGAATGCCGACCCACGAGTCCACACTGTAAAAAATGACCGTGAATTTAATGGTAAAAGACTGTAAAAATGCTACAGTAAAAACCTGTTAAATGGTTAACGGTAAATTCCCCTACTATATATGGTGAAAAACTGTATTGGACATTACATGTAATTTTACAGTAGTATATCATTTTTGGAAGTGAAAAAGACACTGTATAATTTACAGTGAATTGACATTCCCAGAATTCCCTGTTACATTTGAAATTTGATGTTTTTTGTTGAAATAAGTATGTTTCTTCTTAGTTTTTTCTTATCAGTTTTGTATATTAGGGTTGTGTGTTACACCTAATGTTGTTAAATGAATGTTTATTGCATTATTTCAGTTTCATGTGTGTTACCATGATGGTGTTT
>NW_015667412.1:235458-235613 GCF_001515625.1 Sinocyclocheilus rhinocerous
ATTTCAGTACTTGGTATATTAACATTATTTCAGTTAATGAAATTACGGTATTTAACTGTAAATTTAAGTAATTTAAGTAAAACCTAAAATGTTGCTACCATATTTTTTACGGTGAGGTTCTGGCAACCACAGCTGCCGGTATTTTTCTGTAAATG
>NW_015667412.1:236367-238496 GCF_001515625.1 Sinocyclocheilus rhinocerous
CAACCACCAACTAGCTGTACAACGCTCTTCACACATTTAATGTACATTCACACAGTCATTTTGTAGAGATACTGTGTGTCCTGCCATGTCTAATGTTTTGGTTTCCCATCATATGAAAGCAGATAAACGAAGAGTGTCTTAAATATTGAGATTTGAATGTCTTTGGGGTTAAAAAAGAAACAGCAGCATACTCAATTCTATTGATTATACTTTTAACAACAAATGAAATCAGCTGGAACATTCAGGATTGTTATTGGCACTGGCTTTGTTAAATAATCAAGGGACAATGAACTGTCATAATAGCAGAAAAATACTTTTAAACCTCAAAACACAAGCATGGCTACACTGTAAAAAATGACCGTGAATTTAATGGTAAAAGACTGTAAAAATGCTACAGTAAAAACCTGTTAAATGGTTAACGGTAAATTCCCCTACTATATACGGTGAAAAACTGTATTGGACATTACATGTATTGGACATTAATTTTACGGTAGTATACCGTTTTTGGAAGTGAACAAGACTGTATAATTTACAGTGAATAACCGTAAATTGACATTCCCAGAATTCCCTGCGTTACATTTCAAATTTGATGTTTTTTTTGTTGAAATAACTATGTTTCTTCTTAGTTTTTTCTTATCAGTTATGTATATTAGGGTTGTGTGTTACACCTAATGTTGTTAAATGAATGTTTTTTGCATTATTTCAGTTTCATGTGTGTTACCATTATGGTGTTTAGTGTTTGTGTGAATGACGCTGTGCACCTTCTATATATGTTATTATTTAAAAGCTGCTTGTGGTGGGCTTTGGTTCATCATGTGACTTTCTCATCACCACCTGCATTTGGTGGTTATCAGTGTTTTACAAAGGTACAAAACAGATTTCAGTACTTCAATAGGTTGGTATATTAACATTATTTCAGTTAATGAAATTACGGTATTTAACTGTAAATTTAAGTAAAAACCGTAAAACCTAAAATGTTGCTACCATATTTTTTATGGTAAAATTCCGTCAACCACAGCTGCCACAATTTTACAGATTTTTTTTTACAGTGCAGAGCAGACGGAGCGGCTACATTCAGAGAAAAGAGCAACAGGAAACCCCTACGGTCAGATCTACAGCGTCATGTGACCTTCCACTCTTCATTTAATCTTGATTGAGTATTTAGATAGCTGCATGAAACAACAGTTGTTTCCTACTAATTTTGGGGTGCTTATTCCAATAATAGTGGCTGTTTTGCTCAAGTATGTCACATTTTCTCACAAAATATGTGCATTATGTAGCTTTTTTGCTCTTGGTGGCCATTCGTAAGGTGCAGAAGGCTTGCATTGTCCCTTAATGGCCGGAAAAAACATCACAAAGACATGATTCCTGTCTTCCTCTGAGCCAGATTCAACTATTTGTTCAATTCTCAGCCCATTTTCCCATGTATGACATTATTTTAAGCCTAATCCTAATTTCAAGTTTAAAATTATGGCCAGTGACAGAAGAAAATGCAAACATGAGCCAGATGTTTTCTGTTACATCTGTGGGTGTTTTACTACATCCAAACAGCCACAGAAAATGGGACTAAGATGGCGGCGCGTTCACACGCTGCGGCTTCTCTCTCTCCCGACAGAAAGGTGTTTTCGTGTTTTTTGTCTTGTGAGTCGCAGTGTTTTTGTACGTATTCATCGCGTCTATCTGTCTCTAAGCGCGCATACAGTCGTGAGTTTCTGCTCGATGTCGGCAGAACCACATTTTTAGAGTTAAACTCTGCGCACGCCGAAGAGCTGCGGGACCTCGGTCTGCTCCGGAGGCCCACACCATCACCGACCCCCACTACTGCATCTCGCCCACAGCGGAGGCGCCACAAGCGGCGTGAGAGGAAGCAGAAGAGGGGTAAGCGCGGAGGTATCCGAGCTAGGCTAGCGGCTAACCCACACAAGCCAGCTATCCCCACCATCGTACTGGCTAACGTACGCTCTTTGGACAATAAACTGGACTACATCCGACTACTACGCTCAACTCAGAGGACTGTAAGAGACTGTTGTGTTTTTGTGTTCACGGAAACATGGCTCAACAACAGCGTTCCGGACTGCGCTATTCATCTCGATCAGCTGACATGCTATCGAGCGGACAGAGCTCGCGTC
>NW_015667412.1:240875-244580 GCF_001515625.1 Sinocyclocheilus rhinocerous
CCTTCCACTCCCCCCTCCCACTAACACACTGGGACCTGCACCACTCACTTTGTGCAGCATTGGTCTGCTCACTACCTCATTCAGCATTGAACTGACCTCATTCAACTACCTCTTCTGACAGTTTAAATAAAGAACTTTTTGTCACTTTAATCAAAATAAGCTCTTTTGCACTACAATCATTATATATGCACTGTTTGTTTACTTCACTGGTTTGCACTCTATCTGCCATGTGCCTTGTGCTGCTTTATGTATTTTTTTATATGTTTTTTTTACATTTTACCTTATTTGTATATTTGTATAGTTGTATTTTATATTTAATCTGTATCTATCTGTATTTATGTTCTACTGTTAGTGTTATCTGTATACACCAAGGGTCTGAGAGTAACGCAATTTCAATTCTCTGTGTGTATGTGCTGTACATGTGGAAGAATTGACAATAAAGCAGACTTGAAACTTGAAAATTACAGATTTTGGGGAAATAAGCTTATTTATTTATAAAGTTCTTTGACAATAAAAACAGGTCTTGAACATTGGTACAATCATTTGCAGATTGTAATATAAATGATACATTTAAATATGTCTTTTTGTCATTAAAACCAAAATGTGACTGCTTTTGTTATTTGTATAAGAACATTAATGCTGATACATACAGTATACAGGTGCATCTCAATAAATTAGAATGTCATGGAAAAGTTCATTTATTTCAGTAAAAATTTGTTGATATTTTTTAACTCTTCATCATCAAATTAGGTAATAATAGACCTTATTTGCAAATCAGCAGAATTTTTTTCAAGATGCAGGGCTGTGTAGTGTACAGTATACATTGTTATTCTGATATTCTGACACACACACACACACAAAAACAACTTTTTTTTTTTACCGATGCAGAAAATTTACAATATTCTCACATTATCTAAAGCAGTTCCTTTCACTCTGACCCTAGTTTTAGGCCACGCCACAGGGATGCGATGAGTATCCAGACTTAAAAACAAATCATAAGCAATATTTCAGATCTTCAAAGAACTCAAGTTGTGCTTGATCTACTGTATATACTGTCACAAAACACTGATTCAAAGGCAATTTCATTTTCAAAGTAAATTAAAACTTCAATGCAGTAAACAGGTTACAAAAGCACATTTGTGCTGCAAGGTAAATGTAGAAGTTTCACCCCTCTTCTAATAATTTAACACACACTTGGTTGGAACAGCAGCTACGCTAATTATGTCTCTATTTGTTTCTCTGTTCTTGCCACGGGATTGACATCCCGTGGTAACTAGGATTTACACAAGCTTCAGTCTGTAAATCCTTATTTAATAATTGCTGTTAATAGTGTTCATCGTCTGTTTTACTACGTCTTAAATTGATTTTTCCGTACATTTCTGCCATATGTACATTAATTGACAGTCACCACTGATAAGCTACCACTAAATATTGTAGAAACTTAATTTGCTGTAAAGTTGCTTTGCAATGATTTGTATCGTGAAAAGCGCTGTACAAATAAACTTGACTTGACTTGACATTTAATAATTTGCCCTAGACCTTGATAATACTAAATTAGTGAGCCTGCGTTCAGAGTAAATGCATTTGCCTTATTTTAGTTGCCTACAGTAAATCTTGAATTTGAAACTACTCAGATTGCATTACCCTGTGCCATAAAGCAGCTTTCCACTGCATTTGTGTGAATAACCAATCATAATTAATCCTGTGAATAAGGGATCCATTACTCCTGAGGATTAACCAGCTGCTAAATAATTCATGTCCTGCTCTCTGATCTTTGCTTTTGTAGTTTGTAGTGCATAAAACTACATGTTTTTACACTGCTAAAGAGACAGACTAAACAAATAGAGCTGTTCCCTTTAATAAAAATAATACTAATACTACTAATAATCAAATTAAAAACATACATTATAAATTGGACAATTGTCTTTTTTTAAGATAAAGGGTTTAATTTCAGTGCTACAACAATTATTTATTCAAATAAATAAAATAAATTAATGAATAAAATAATAAATTAATTAATAAATTGAATATATATTTATAAAAAAGAATATGTTTGATTTTCATTATTTTTTTTAAATAAAAATAAAACAAGTCAAAATAATTGTAAAAAAAAAAAAAAAAAACCCTAAAATTTTTTATTCTTTTTCTAAGAAAACAAATAGTAAGAATAGAAAAAGAATAAAGAGTGCAAGCGTTAGAGGTTCGAGTGTTTCTTTAGGATTAGAATAGGTTAGAATAGTGCTAATTAAATAGATATAAATAGGAAGCAGACAAGAAAAATATAAGTAGTCAATTTCAAGCTTTTAAAAGGCTCAAAAGGCTCCCAGACATTGTTGAAATGCTTACTATTATATGATTAAATATTTACTATTAGCATATTGGAAGCAAACGCATTTATTCAGAATAAACACAGATAATTTTTAATGGCCTTCAAAGTAGAAAGATGCTTCATGGCTTACATAATGTTATCACTGCTCTTTGAATTGGGAAAGGAGTAAATATTTTAACATCAAGAAAATTACACATGCCATCTAAGTGGCTAATCAACTCCGACTTAAGCACTTCAACAGTCCCCCAGCAACCACACATTAACTTTTACAGCCTCGATCCATCATTAGATTTACTCAAGAATTATGATTCTGTTCAGGTATGGAATGCAGTAAGTCAGGGTTCAGACAGCCGTATCATTAAAGCATGGCACTAAACGAAATCAGTATTGAGCACGTGAAGCCGCAGCCTTTCTGAGATGCTCTACAGGAACATCACTGGCCACATCAACAGATTCCTTCAGTAAGACATCCAGAACATTACATGTACAATGACAAATGCTGATGCACTAAGTGTGTGGGAATAACAGCTGAGAAGCTAAAGGCACTAAACACACCTCTAAATTCATCATAACACACTGCACACTTCATGTACGAACATACTGCACGCTAGAGTACAGTATGTGCGCAGCTGTCTGACCACCAAAACAGAAAGGTTCACACTATATTTACAGTTTAACCTCTGTCTGATCTGGCAAACTGGTTATTGCTGGTAAGCATCATTATTACTAGCACTTAAACCCTTAACCAAAAATATTTAACGTATTTGCATAATTCAATAAGTAACTACCTAACAACACCACTTAGCAACGCTTTAAAACCTTCCAGAACACCATAGCAACCACTTAACAACACTCTAGCTGTGTCTCATTTAGAAGGCTGCGCCCTCCGGAGGTCGCATTCGAAGGCTGCATATGTCATCGAGGCTGTCTCATTTCAGAAAAGCAAGTACGACCTTCTTTCACAGGAATTCGGAGGATGCATGAGGTGTATCCTTCGCTGCTACAGATAACCCACAATTCTTTGCGTCGCCGTAAACAACCGTTGTTAATTTGAAAAATGCCGGCGCCGGCAGATGTACACACAAGCAGCAGATGTGGTGTTTACAACTTACCTTAAATCGCCTCGGTAAAAACGGATAAACTTTGTTTTTAATATCCTCCTTTTTTTTCTCTAACAGATGTCTGCTGCTGTACGTACGCTGCAGCTCCTCAAACATTGAACAAAATAAAACAAGTAAAAGCATTTTTTTTTTCAAATTACTTTCCAAATTTAGAAATAATTGTCCTTCATTTCAGAAGTGTGAGAGCACAACGATGCTCTAAATGTGTTGGCATAGCAACGTGATACTTCCCGTTTCCTTTTCCGCCTGTCCTAC
>NW_015667412.1:245218-250046 GCF_001515625.1 Sinocyclocheilus rhinocerous
GTTTTTTTTATTTAAAATAAATAAAATGAATAAATAATTAATATTTATTAATAAATAAATTAAATATAAATGATACAATATAATAGAAATTAAATAGAAATATTTCCTATAAATAGGAAGCAGACAAGAAAAATATAAGTAGTCAATTTCAAGCTTTTAAAAGGCTCCAAAAAGAATCAGACATTGTTGAAATGCTTACTATTATATGATTAAATATTTACTATTAGCATATTGGAAGCAAACGCATTTATTCAGAATAAACACAGATAATTTTTAATGGCCTTCAAAGTAGAAAGATGCTTCATGGCTTACATAATGTTATCACTGCTCTTTGAATTGGGAAAGGAGTAAATATTTTAACATCAAGAAAATTACACATGCCATCTAAGTGGCTAATGAACTCCGACTTAAGCACTTCAACAGTCCCCCAGCAACCACACATTAACTTTTACAGCCTCGATCCATCATTAGATTTACTCAAGAATTATGATTCTGTTCAGGTATGGAATGCAGTAAGTCAGGGTTCAGACAGCCGTATCATTAAAGCATGGCACTAAACGAAATCAGTATTGAGCACGTGAAGCCGCAGCCTTTCTGAGATGCTCTACAGGAACATCACTGGCCACATCAACAGATTCCTTCAGTAAGACATCCAGAACATTACATGTACAATGACAAATGCTGATGCACTAAGTGTGTGGGAATAACAGCTGAGAAGCTAAAGGCACTAAACACACCTCTAAATTCATCATAACACACTGCACACTTCATGTACGAACATACTGCACGCTAGAGTACAGTATGTGCGCAGCTGTCTGACCACCAAAACAGAAAGGTTCACACTATATTTACAGTTTAACCTCTGTCTGATCTGGCAAACTGGTTATTGCTGGTAAGCATCATTATTACTAGCACTTAAACCCTTAACCAAAAATATTTAACGTATTTGCATAATTCAATAAGTAACTACCTAACAACACCACTTAGCAACGCTTTAAAACCTTCCAGAACACCATAGCAACCACTTAACAACACTCTAGCTGTGTCTCATTTAGAAGGCTGCGCCCTCCGGAGGTCGCATTCGAAGGCTGCATATGTCATCGAGGCTGTCTCATTTCAGAAAAGCAAGTACGACCTTCTTTCACAGGAATTCGGAGGATGCATGAGGTGTATCCTTCGCTGCTACAGATAACCCACAATTCTTTGCGTCGCCGTAAACAACCGTTGTTAATTTGAAAAATGAGGACACTTCGTATATGCATCATACAGAGGATTCGACCTCCCGAGGATTTGACCTCCGGAGGGCGCAGCCTTCTAAACGAGACACAGCTTCTAAAACCTCCCAGAACACCATAGAAACCACACAGCAACATTCTAATACCTGCTTCTTTATCCACCTTATTTTTCCCGTAAGAGCAGGCACGGACAATGGTAAATTTTATGGGTCTGGCTTCCGGTTTCATTCGCTTCCAGCTATTTTTAGCTGTATAAAACAGCTTGTTTTGCTGCTTGAAACTGGTGTTTCTTACCATATTATTTTAATGTATTATCTTAATTATGAACACACTGGTTTGTAGTACAAACAGTTTTACCGTTTACTGCACTTTGTTATTCTTCTAGTTATTTCCCTACAGCGGCTAATGAAGCAGAAGTCTCGCACACTCACAGAAAACGGCTTACTTCCGCGTTGAAAAATAAGGTGGATAAAGAAGACAATAATAAATAATGGACCTTTTTCACATTTCCAGGTTTCTCAGCAGCAGAAGTCATAGTTGGTAAACTTTTATAGCAGGGAACACCCTCGCATTAGTGTTAACTAGTTTTTTGTAATTTGATGCAAAGGTAATATAATAAAGTATAGTGTTGTATGTACATACATAAAAAAAAAACATTTAAATACAAAAAACCGTGGAGGATTTACAATGCTGATGACCATTGTAACGCATTATCACAGTCTTGTGAAAAGGGTCTGGATGGATGGATGGATGGATGGATGGGTTTGGTGGATGGATGGATGGATGGATGGATGGGTGGGTGGATGGGTGCCATTAACCATTATATTTGGTCAAAAACACCATATGTTTTGTTAATGACCTATTTGTTTGATGTTATTTCAGCCCGAATTCATCCGTCACTTAACCCTGTAAAGCCTGACAAAGTAGTAAAAAAAAATCGTTGTTTTTTTTTTTTAAAGGAACAGTTCATTGAACCTTTGGACAATAAATGGATAATAAATGGATTTGGACAAAAAGTTGATCCATCAGGCTTTTATGGCTCATATAGTATGATATAGTGACAATATGGAGGGAAAAAAAACACCTCAATTTTATTCAGAGGCTCAAACTGAGCAAAAATATGAATTTGGTGCAGATGCTGATATTTATATTTATATGGCCAAAAAGTGAGATGAAATTCTGATGCTTGTAATGTAAATCAATCTTTATAACAGTATACCAGGTACTTGCATAAAATTATATAAATATCAGTTGTCACTCTATATCTCCAATAATATGTCTTAAGTGCTTAGTTTTATGATGAAAACATATAATGCAATGCAATACAATGATGATTGAGAAATGAACAAATAAATGTTCCCCAAAAGCCTAAAGATCATATTTATACTTGCATTTGAACATGATTTTTCTAAAAAAAATGATGTCTGTATAATCAAGTAAAGCTAAGTTGATTCAGTCCAGTAAGTGTTCATCTTGAAATATTACTAACAATAAAAAGTGGACATTTGTACAATTATATTAAATGGTCTTTTACTTGCTAAAACAGTATAAACTATCACTCAGATGACAGAAGGCATGTAGTAGATTGTGTGTGAGACAGGTTCATCAGCAAAGTTTTGATCAAGTTGATCATTTAGAGGCCTTAGAAATTTGCACATCAAATATGATCCAGTAGGATTTATAGAAGCTCATGTGACAGGCCCTCATCCACAAAAAACATCAACAAAACTACACAAGGTTAAAGAAAATGCCAGTATCAACATTTAATACTTGTAATGAGGATAATGTGTGTATTATGGAGAGAATTATAGGCTGTCAAGTGCATGAAATGATCAAAAGTCAAGTTCATTGTTGGGCTAAGCAGTTCCTGGCAACAAATACAAATTGTAATGTTCAACTTTTGCATGATAAACAGTTCTGGAACAGTGTTGAGTCTCCACTTGATGTTCAAATGTAAAATGTCTTTCCTGAAGCGAAACCAGTTGAGAGCCACCGATCCAAACAGAGCCAGCTTCAACAGCCGCTGAGGTTTTACTGTGTGAAAGCTGTGAAACAATTGGGCAGAAGTGAATTTTTTAGGGTGTGGGAGGATGGGACTGAAATTATGGACACCCCTTCGATGTGCCGCACAGAAGCCGCGAATTTAGTAATCCATAACTGTGCCAAGAACCTTTATTGCGTAATAAATTCATATGAGAGCCTTTGGCTTCAGAGATTCTGCCAGCGTTTTCAATTTTCCTTCTGTACCCGCTTCAAAGCGACATCATTTCCTTTCCCTCTCGCTCTCGTCTGGTCTAAATCTGCCCTGGTGAGAAACGCGAGATTGTTTCGGTTGTCCCACTTTAATAACGGAGCGCTTTCGCACGTTAGATCTGTCTAAACATGACTCTCAATGTTGGGCTAAGCAGTTCCTGGCAACAAATACAAATTGTAATGTTCAACTTTAGCATGATAAACAGTTCTGGAACAGTGTTGAGTCTCCACTTGATGTTCAAATGTAAAATGTCTTTCCTGAAGCGAAACCAGTTGAGAGCCACCGATCCAAACAGAGCCAGCTTCAACAGCCGCTGAGGTTTTACTGTGTGAAAGCTGTGAAACAATTGGGCAGAAGTGAATTTTTTAGGGTGTGGGAGGATGGGACTGAAATTATGGACACCCCTTCGATGTGCCGCACAGAAGCCGCGAATTTAGTAATCCATAACTGTGCCAAGAACCTTTATTGCGTAATAAATTCATATGAGAGTCTTTGGCTTCAGAGATTCTGCCAGCGTTTTCAATTTTCCTTCTGTACCCGCTTCAAACAGACATAATTTCCTTTCCCTCTCGCTCTCGTCTGGTCTAAATCTGCCCTGCTGAGAAACGCGAGATTGTTTCGGTTGTCCCACTTTAATAACGGAGCGCTTTCGCACGTTAGATCTGTCTAAACATGACTCTGAAATCTCCCCGGTAACAAGTCTCTCTCTCCTTCCATCGTTTCTCCGCTGGGATGAATAAATAAAGGACCACAGTTTTGTTTCAAACCTAGTGAGCTGACTACAGTCTACAGGAGCAGTTGCTTTAGAAGTAAACATACTAACCCAGCATGAACAGCATGAACAGTTTTAAACAGCCCTGTAGCAAATGGCACCCTCATACATTATTAATAAATTCTAATTAAATAATAATAATTAAAAATATATATATATGCATAGCACAGACAAATACTGGGTGAAATAACTTTTTTTTAAAACAAATTTTGGGAAATGTTCAATATTTAATGAAAAGTAGTATGTAAACATTGTTATTTTACGGTGTTATTTTAGTATTATTTTTTATAATATTATATTCATTAGTATTTTGAATTAGCTTTTTAAAATATTTTCAGTTCTCATTTAAATTTTAGTTTAAGATGTAGAAAATTTGTTCTGTGCTTTTGCCAATTGTATTAGTTTCTCTTTTGCATTTTTATTTAGCTTTATTTTGGTTTAGTTTCAGTAATTTTAGTCATTTAGTTTAAATACTATTATAGCATGTATTCATATTTTGAATTAGTTTATATTTTTATAATTATTAATTTTTTTGTTTTTATTTCAGTTTTAGTCATTTTTAATATT
>NW_015667412.1:250128-258762 GCF_001515625.1 Sinocyclocheilus rhinocerous
TAAATACTATAATTGTATGTATTAATATTCTGTATTAGTTTTTATTTTTGTATTTTCATTTTTTTGTTTACATTTTAGTTCAAGTTTTAGCATTAAATACTATTATTTAAATATTTTTATAGTATGTATTCATATATTGAATCAGTTTTTATTTTTTTTAATTTTTATTTTAGGTTTTAGTAATTTTGTCATCTTTTTATCATGTTTTTTATTAGTTTCTTTTGTTTTGATTTCAGCTTAGTTTTAGTAATTTTAGTACTTCAACAATTAGTTGCCAAGATTTTTTCAAGTTTAACTTTTTCATTTAATATTTATATTTAATTTTATTTCAGCTCTATTTAAATTCACAATAATGATTTTTCATATTTTAGTTAGCAATAACAACACTGCTGCCATATTGGATTAATTTGTATTATTTTATTAACAGTTCAGGCCAGCATGATAGTTAGTGCTGGTTTGGTCTTGTCGTTGCAGTGCATTCTGGGATTGTCTCCACTGAATTGGGCCAAAAAGCATCTTGAGATTTCTACACATCTTTTGAAACAGCCGTCACATATGCAGCATGCATTTATTGGCCCATAATGTCATCTAGGCAGGCAGCTCACTAGGGTTTGGAATAGAGATGGAGTGCTTAGTGTCGTCTGCTTCTCGTGTCTGAAAACCTCAAACGCTGCTTCCACCTCTGAAACGACTGTCAGGGAACCACCTTAATGAAAAATAGATGATCTGCCGCCCATCCTAATAATCGTTACAGTGATGTGGCACATGTCAGCGTCCCTTCATTACACAGATGGGTCATGAGGCAGAGCACAGAATGACTGTTTGCCAGATGCACGCAGTCAGAAACGACATGTTAATTGGTCAAAACCCCCGAGGAGAGAGAAATGATTGGCTCTCTCCGTCTCACCCAGAGCACAGCTTCTCGTCTTTACAGGAACATCATTTTCACACCACATCTCACACACATACAGAATCAAGCGCTATAGTTTTTTTCACAGTGACAGGGACATTTGCACATGGTGTAATAATCAACTAATCAACTAACATTTGATTTATCAGTGTTGTGACATTGCTGTGTTTCTTCTGAAAACACACTAATGCATGAAATACTGGGTTTCATACGGTATAGAAACAGACTGCAAAATCATATTAATACGAAAAGTGACAGCTTAAAATGTCACGTAAAATGCCACCCAATATATCAATACAAGAATAATATGAGAAGACACAAATAAATGGTGTATAGCAGGGGAAACTACATTATGTGTGTTGTGTGTAGACTTGTGCCGGTATTTTATGAAATTTTAATTGTATTCTTTTTTATTTAATTAAATTAATTGAAATTATCATTGTAAAAAAAAAAATACATAAATTATTTTAACAATTAAATAAAGGTTTTTTGGTTACAGGGATAAAGTTTATGGTATAGTTATCAGCACTAGCTAATCAGCATATTAGAATGATTTCTAAAGGATCATGTGACACTGAAGACTGGAGTAATGATGCTGAAAATTCAGCTGCGCATCACAGGAATCAATTGCATTTTAAAAGACATTCAAATAGAATACAACTATTTAAATTGAAATAATATTTCACAATATTACTGTTTTTACTGTATTTTTGACCAAATAAATGCAGCCTTAGTGAGCAAATGAGACTTTATCTATATGTATAGGTATGTACCAACATGCAATTGAATTATGAGTAATTGAAGTGTCAAGCAGGCAGTTCAAAACATGAATGTGCCATGTGATATACTAAAATATTGATATAATGTTCTGTTGTAACCAGGATGAGAGTTATGACAGCCTGACCGCCTTAATTAAGGTTTAAAAGTCATTTTTTCATTCGCACACTGATCACAGAATCTCTCTTCACCACCCTGAGCCACAGCTGCTGTGCTGTAATGATAAGCCAAGATATCTCTTTTGTTCATAATAATGTTCTAAGATCAATAAAATAAGATTCTATTTCTCTTCTCGTACAAAAGCCTCAAATATCATTATACATCATTCATTCTCTCTGCCTGGTAAGCCTCTCAACCGAACGGCTCCTCGCAGGGCTTCTTAAAATCTGGAGTCGTGACTGTAGTATTCAGATTTACTCCCCAGAGCTTGTGGGGTTGAAACACCAAAACTAAACCCTGCAACAACATCCAGAGCTCTGAATGACTCACATGAGGACAGACATTACCGCCAGCAAGATCAACATACTGTAAACATGTGCCTGAAAAATCACCATATGTTTGAGATGGTAAACAGGAAATGAGGTCGGAGGAGAATTTTACCATTCAATAATCTTGCATATTCACTGCAGAGCATCCACTGGTGAGCAAGTGATGCAATGCTATACATTTCTCCAAATCTGATGAAGAAACAAACTCATCTATATCTTGGATGGCCTGAGGAAGAAGAAAATTTCAGCAAATTTTCATTTTTGGGCGAACTATCCTCTTTTTCTCTTAATTAACGGAAATTAGAAAAGAATACTAATTTTATAGCAATATTGAGGAGTCTTTATGTCCTTTATTTTCTGATTGTCACATTGTACAGACATTTTGGAACATACAATAAATAACATTTAGAATAATATATTATTTAAAATGAATATAATTAAAATTATTTTTAGATAATTTAAAGACAAAGTTGAATATGAAAGAAAGTATCTGTTATTACGAGCATGAAGACAAAAGTATTGACAATTCTGTAAACTTTTGATTCTGAATGGCAAATTCTTTATTCACAAAAGACTTATAGCTGTGAAACAGGTAAATACTACTGTAAAATACTATGAATCTGTATTTGGTGTCTTGTGAACGTCTTTTTTATTATTAATTTTTTTTACTGACTTTGGTGTCTGTTTTCATGTAACGTTGTTTACTAAGTTTATTAAAAAAATTCTCTTGCAGAAGGCGGCGTGTTTAAATAACGCTATTTACATTTAAATCAGGTTTTCTGAGCTCGAGCTGTCAGACGCTGGTGAAGGTCAGTCCTCCTGATGACTATCCAATAATAAACCTCCCCAGGCCTCTGGGGTTCCGCCTCACTGATTGATAACCAATCACAGCGTCCGTTTGGCCTCAGAGCGATGGTGTCCAGAGGCCAGACTATACATCAACTCTCTCTCACAGAGAGAAGGCAAAAGAGAGAGTGTCTAAATTATTCACACGAGCAGCTCTTTCACACTAAAATCTCTGCATGTAGATCTACGGTGTGTGAGACTAACACAGCTGGGTATTATTATGGGACATTAGACTAAAAATGTAAATGGCTGAAACATATTTAGAACCAACTTCTCACTCAGGCAAATGAATCCATTAGTGAATAACGGTCATTATGACTCTCACAGGGGCCTTGGGGCCAAAACTAGATTCATGAGTCATTCGATATATGCAAGTTAGCAACTATGAAACTGCATATCAAAGATCTTTTGCTTTATGTAGATATTGGCTGTCAATGTAACATGTTAAATGAGTATGAGAATAATGTATGCAATTAATCAATTCCCTCTGACCCGTATATATTACAGATTCTCGACTGCTGTGTACTGTAAACAAATTATAGGACTGTTTTATTTCTATATTGTTGAACTAAGTAATATCTCTGAATTATCCTCATTATTACAATTTTCAATTATAATTACACACACACGCACACACACACACACACACACACACACATAAATATTATTAATATAATAAAAATTATTTGAGAAATTTGTATCATTATATAAATATTTTACAATATTACTGTATTTAATGTATTTTTGATCAAATAAATGCAGCCTTGATGAGCATAAGATACTATACAAAATTAAAAGTCATATATAAATTACATATTTAGAATGTATATGTACATTATGAATATCGTTAAATAATTGCATACATTTTTATCATTATATAAAAATGATATCAATGCATACATACATACAAACTATACATGATAATAAAGCACAGCTTTAATAATAAATAAAAAATATTACTTAATGTAATAAATAAAAAATACATAAAAAATATTTAAAAATTTTAAGCTTTCAATTAGTATATAGTAGATAAAATTAGTTGTATGAGATAATAAAATAATTAGCTATATACACAATATATTAGTTAGTTTGGTTACACTTTATTTTAAGGTGTCATTTTTATAGTGTAATTATACATTTAAGTACTGAGTAATATTAATTAACTACATGTACTTACTATATTGTTAGGGTTAGGATTAGGGTTTTGCTTAGGGTTACTTGCATGTAATTATGCATAATTTATTGTTATTATAATAGTAAGTACATGTAACGTGTAACAAGGACACCTTAAAATAAAGTGTTACCGTTACCGTTTTTTAGTTAGTCCCCAAAACTATGCTCTGCGCGCTGAAATCCACAGTAAACATAAAAGCACTGGTTCATACGATGAGGACATCGGAAGAGAAGCCGACAGGTTACAGTGGCTCTTTGTTTCTTGTAATTGTATTATTTACATGTATCTTTGATTCTGGGAGAACTACAACAAAAGGGTTTCAGGTAATTATGTCACATGCATTTTAATGTGTCTCTGCGGTGACATCAGAGGAGCCCATGAGCCATAAACACACTGAACCTGATCCAGCTTTATGTGTTATCACCATATGATCGATGGCAAAATAAATACTGAATAACCAAAATCACTGAATACACACAGGCATTCACATATACATAGAGAGAGGGAGCAGCAATATTTATGGTCTTTTGTCTTAGTTTTATTGCACACCGAATGGATGCTTGTGGAAAAATAAAAGACACTGCAACTGCAAGCCATCCTGACTGAGAATGTGACAAATAAACTTGCGACAACACACCATGAAATAACAATTCACCCCATTTACTTTCTTAATAAATGTCTCTGGTCTTATTGTGCTCAATTTATCAGTGCAGGTTAAACGTCTTAATAATCTTTCACCAGAACATTTAAATATTTTTCACATCTGAAACGACTACTTTGCTGATATAAAGAAGGCCACAAGGGTGAGTAAAAACAATATTAACCATTAATATTACAGGAATAGTTCTCCCCAAAATGAAAATTTTCCATTGGTGAGCAAGTGATGCAATGCTAAATTTCTCCAAATCTGTTCCCATGAAGAAACAAACTCATCTACATCTTGGATGGCTGAGGGTGAATAAATTGAGGGTGAGGGTGAATAAATTTCCTGCAAATTTTAATTTCCTTCAAGGTTTACTTTTCACAAAGACGTTCCACCTTACATATTTCTAATACTCTCTTTAATTCAAAATATTTCAGAAGTTTACAATGCAATGCAAATGTCATTTGATCTTTACTGATACAAACTTTATTTGTGTGCATACATACAGTTTGTGTGCCCTACACATCTGTGTGTGTCATTAAACATCAGTCATCATGACAGATGATTGACAGGTGCATCTGACAGGAAGGTGACTAACAAACACCTTCAGCTATGCAGTGTTCTGTCACCCGGGGTAACGCCACATCACCATGACGATGCATTCGACAGCCCATAATTCCCAGAAGGAAGCGCCAAGCAGTCTGGGAACAGTCCAATCTGTGCTGCTAACTTGTTATTTCTTAAGACCTTAGTCCAGACAACTAAATATTTCCTCTCCAGATTCTCGGTAAGACAGTTATACAGTGTTTTGAGAGCGAGGATGATTATCGAATTCCTTTAACTGAAGTGCACTGCAATGGAGTGGATAATAATAAACAAGGTAATGAATGACAAAAATAAAGCAGTTATTCTCTGCTTGTGTTTGTCAGTATGGTTATATCAGGATCCAGAGAGTTTGAGCAAATCAGATCCCGTTTTTACTGACCCACACCGTCATGCAGCGCCTGCTAAAGCAACGCTATTTTCATCAGCATAAAAGAGAGGCTTTGCTAACACTAATAGGACTAGAATGAGGATAGAAGAAACTCTTAAACTACATTTTATATTTACTTTTATAAGAATCACTATAACTATGGCTCATACTGAGAACTACATATTAAACTTTAGCATGTTCTTTCATTTTTGTGTTACAGACATGAATGATGCCTCAAACTGTGTGGCTTGTTGAGGAGAATTATATTTACTGTGCATTTTTACATATAGAATTCAGTTTTTAAAGACATTATTAAATAATAATAATTATTATTGTTATTAATTATATAATATAGCAATAGTAATAATACAAAAATTAATAAATGTAAATATTTTACTATTCAGAAGTCAGAAAGAGCATTAGTAGTATTGTCATTATTATTATCATTAATTATATAATATAAAAAATAGAATGGAATTAATTTACAGACTTAACAGACATGAATGATACCTCAAACTGTGTGGCTGATTAAGGAGATTATTTACATTTTTACATTCAGCATTAGATTTTTTCGAAGCGGAGTCCAGCCCGGGGTCGTCACATGTGGTTGCCGCAAGCCCACCGGACGCTCCTTCGTCGAATCCGCCGGCCACGCCGTTCTCAAGCCCGACTGCCGCGGCTCACTCTAGCCCGCCGTGTGTGACGCTGTTTCGTTGTGAAAGCGCAAATGTGTCATATTACACATTCATCTGATCTGATATCTGATCTTATGGCTGTTTGAGAGAAAAAAAATTTGTTATTATTATTATTATTACTACTTACAAGCGGTCTTTGACCGCTTTAAGTAAAGTAGCATAAGAAAAATGGCAAGATATGAGACTTATAATACATTATAATGTTATAAATCATCATACTCTTAAAAGCTATAACCACAAATAAGTAAATATTATAATATATTAAAACTGTTCTTATGAATATTCATGAGATGATACAACATATTATAAGGTTTTTTATAATGCATTATGCATTCATTATAATGCCTTAAGAATACCCTTATAATGTATTATAAATATGGGCTTCATAGAAAGTGTTACCAATAATTCTTTTTAGCAGCATCATATGACCCCTTTAAACATGTTTATATCTATTTACTGTAGCTAGCTACATGAATAATATGTTCAGTGACAGGCATACGAAGGAAACTCAATTGCCACCTTGAGTAATGTATTTTGTTCATGTTCAAATGAAAGTTAAGTAGTTATAATGAGACGGTACAATTGCAAAGTGTTGATTAAGTATTTGAGCCTTCATTTACAAACTTACAAACAGCCTAAAAGGTTAAAACGGGCCCCAAGAGCAGCTTATTAAAGCAAAGCTGGAGTAAACGAGCTTCTCTGACAGCGAGTGCCATCAGGAAGGATAAAGCAGAATATCTCCTCCTCCGAGGCCAATCATTTGTTTCATTTCAGCAAGTACAAATGAGGAACGGAGAGCAGAAATGGAATAAGAGGGAATAAAATAAAGAGTGGACCGGCAAATACAGCAAAGACGGATGGAGAAATGTGGGACATTAGGATGCTGAAGCACATTTCTGCTCACAGCTGCTAGACTACTAGAGAGGGTTTCTCTGAGGAGAGAGCGTGTCATTCCTCTCCACACTGGTGTCATAAACAAGAGCGGCCCGGGACGGTGTGCTGTCAGTCCAGTGTGAACGCAGCACTGAAACGCTCTTTGACTTCACTGTTGCAGCCTGGGATCCTGAGACTCCCTCAGTGAACTAATAAGAACCTCTGCAAACTGAACAAAAACACCCCAAACACTGCTTAAGTGGAAGGAAAGCATGCAAACTTTCAGTGGAGCGAATATGTAAGCCTCGTTAATACTGACCACAAATCAGCTGTAATTACTTTGCCTTCGTTCCAGCTGTCAGACAAAACTCTCTCAGGAGCACAAACGAGTCCAATATAATTAGCTCTGAAGAGTATTAGAAATCATCTTCAAAACGCATCACACTTTAATGTCTTTCTAAATGATGTAAATAAAATGTATCATGTGCAAAGTACACTGTGTATATCACATTCCAGTTATTTTTTGCTGAAAATGTGATTAAAATTGTTTAGACAGCACACAGACACCCAGGACAATAGATGTGGTTGGTGATGATGTAATAGAGAGTCTTACTTTCAAAATGCTAAAAAAAAAAAAAATTATGAATTACATATATAAAATTGAAGTCTATATATACATACATACACTGTAAAAATGTGTGTTTTTTCCCAAAAGCTGTAAATAAGATTACTGTTACAAGAAAATACTCAAAATTTCATGTTTAATTCAATATGTTACTTGCTGTTTCTTTGTAATTGTTGTAAAATGTTAACATTTCTATAGTAAATTAATTTACAATTTTTGAGTGAAACTCTTTTCACACATTTTTTTTTCCTCTGTGTGTGTGTATGTATGTATGTATATAAATATATATATATATATATATATATGATGTTTTATATTTTAGAATTGTGTATTTTAGAATATATTCCTAATATACAAAAATCTAATAATAAATATATATAAATAAATACAATTAAAATATACAGTATATTTAAAAATTATGAATGACAATTGAACATGTTTTATATTTAAGAATATATATATATATATATATATATATATATACACTGTATACACACACACACACACACACACACATAATAAATAAAAAAATTA
Source organism: Sinocyclocheilus rhinocerous (assembly GCF_001515625.1). NCBI lineage: Eukaryota > Metazoa > Chordata > Actinopteri > Cypriniformes > Cyprinidae > Sinocyclocheilus > Sinocyclocheilus rhinocerous. The sequence continues at coordinate 258,667 of NW_015667412.1, forward strand.
TTTAAATATTTAAATAATTTAAATTAAAATAAATATACATACATGCATAAATTTCAAGGAAGGATCCTTGAAGCTATTTATATACAGTGGGTACTC
>NW_015667412.1:259508-262126 GCF_001515625.1 Sinocyclocheilus rhinocerous
GTATATATATATATATATATATATATATATATAATTTATTTATTTGTGGTAATTTATATCATTTGAATTGAGTCTTGACTCATTTAGTTGGAACCTGAGTAACTCAAACCAAAATATCCTGATTATTCATAACAAATCAATGACTCAGTGTTTATTGTGTTTTTTAGACACTTTAAAAAATGATTAAAACAGGAAATATGCTGAAATTCAAATTTAAATAGAAGTACAACAAAAATAAACTGAAATTCAACGGATGTAGTACGAGTCCGACAGCAATTTTAAACTAGAAAAGCTGTTTAAACTGTAAAAGTTCAAAAAGTCTTAAGGTTTATAAGCTGTAGGGATAGAAGTGGGACCTGAAAGCCACACAAACTTCTCTGCCGTCTCTCCTCTTCAGCAGGGCTGATGCGCTGAGACTCGAGATGAGAGGATAATTGCTTTGAAATGAAGATTAATCACTGAGAGAGTAGACAGTTCACTCAACTCCTGGACACCATCAGAAACCATCTGCTGCGTTACCACGCCAAACTCACATCAGAACCTGACTGCAAATCAGCTCGCACGGCAGCTGTAGAACTGAGGAAGAGAACAGAAGAGCGCGTCCAAAGCCCTGAAAACCTTCCACCACCGAACGCTTAACACATCAATCAGACTGACAGAAAACAAGATCTTACACAGTAACTTGTTTTTGTTCATTGTTGTTCACCAAAGCTGAATTCATTTGATTAAAATACAGTAAAAACAGCAATATTGTGAAATATTATTACAATTTAAAATAACTGCTTTCCTGAATATATTTTAAAATGTAATATACTCCAGCTCCTGTGATCAAAGCTGAATTTTCAGCATCATTACTCCAGTCTTCAGTGTCACATAATCTTCAGAAATCATTCTAATATGCTGATTTGCTGCTCGAGAAACATTTCTGATTATTATCAATGTTGAAAACAGTTGTGCTGCTTCAGATTTTGGCGGAAATACATTCGCTTATAAATTTTTTCAGGATTCTTTGATGAATAGACAGTTTAAAAGAACAACATTTATTTGAAATAGAAATATTTTGTAACATTATAAATGTCTTTACTGCCACTTTTGATCAGTTTAATGCATCTATGCAGAGTAAAAGTAATAATTTCCTAAAAAAAAAAAAAAATCTTACTGATCCCATACTTCTAAACAGTCGTGCATTGTTTTGGTTTTTAACAGTGCATTTCTATTGACATATTCACACCATGGACACAAAATGTACAAACTTTGTCCTTTATTTGATAAATAATAATAATTAAAAAATGAGATATGATCATATGAACATCGTGGCAGCAGAAAACTGAATAGGCATTAAAATATCGAAAATTTGTTTTGGTGGGTCTAGCATTCATAAAACAACAGATATATTGTTGAAATATACTTCAAACTGGTTGTAAAGCACATTTTATAATACATCGTAAAAACTATCCTAACTCCATCCGGACAGCCGAATCCCTCACAATCTTCAAGAAACAACTGAAAACTCGTCTCTTCCGTGATAATCTAACTGTCTCCTCTTAAAAAAAAAAAAAATCTATGCCTTTAATTTTTCTATTCTATTATTATCCTTTATCCATTCCTGTCCTAGCTTTTACTATTTTGAACAAAGACTGTTCAAATAATTATATTGTGTTTAAAATGCATAGTCCTGGGACATCAGGATGTAAACTATTATTTCCTGTTGTTTTAGAGTTTATTTGTCATACTGATATTTAAAACCATGTGCTATGCAGGAACAATGAATACACAATAAATGAATATTGTGCTGCTCGCCGAATGCCTGTATGCATTCATTGATTTTGGTTATTCTATGTTTATTTTGCCATTAATCATATGGTTTTCTACTGGATAACACATAAAGCTGGATCAGGGTCAGTGTGTTTATGGCTCATAGGCTCTTCTAATGTCACCGCAGAGACACATTAAAATGCACGAGACATGATTAACTAAAACCCCTTTATTTACACACTGTATGTTTGCTGAAAAATAGGGAATAAAATAAATTAAGATTCAAAGATAGTTAAATTAAACAACGAAGAAGTGCTTGAGTGCTTTAATGAATGCGGTCACCAGCTGTGTTTGTGTGTAAAAGTGTGTGAATGTGGGTTGACACTACAGTTCTCAGTCCTGACACAGATTCATCTGTTGACTCCATATCACTTAAAATGTCAACTGAAAGTCAACATGAATTGGCATCACAACCATTTAACATATAATGTGATGTGTTTCCAATATTACAAGATACAAGCATATTGCTGAAACAGGGAATTCAACCAGAAAGAAATGTAGAATTGTGTGTAGAATTTAAATATTTTTAATATATTTTTTTATTAATTTCTTATAATATTGTATGTGTATGAAAATAATATAAATAAGAAAATAATTAAAAATGTACATATAAAAAATATTTAAGATTGCAAAATGATATGAATGTATAAATATACATATACACACATTTTTTTATTATTTTCTTGTGTGTAAATATATGTAACTATATATAATATTTAATATAATTATTAAATTATAATGTTTATAAAATAAGATATTATATATATATATATATATATATATAAATAATATCATACATTTAA
>NW_015667412.1:262148-274926 GCF_001515625.1 Sinocyclocheilus rhinocerous
ATATATATATACATACATAAACATACTTGTTAAGTCATCTATAAAAAGAGAATCAGCTATTTCATGTTGACTTTATCAGTGAAAACTGTGTGTCTGTTAAATATCCCAGCAGTTGTTGTGTTTGGTGAAAGCTGAATGAGACAGAATGAGAAACTACACAGACAGGAAGAGAGTTTGAGCCTTCAGAGGCCGGATGCATGAGGTGAGCCAGTTCAACACACACACACACTTTTATTCTTTCAGTGCTTGGTTTAACTGCAGCAGCCTCATGAACCTGCACTGAATACTGATTTCTGCTATTTGTCTCTCTGGCATCTTTGACAGATTTATGACTTCATTTTTTGCAGACAATACAAACAACATGAATTTTCGAAGACTACAACCTAATCTAACAGATACACAAAAACAAACCCAAGTAAATGACTGCAGCAGGGGTGCCCAACCCTGTTCCTGGAGATCTACCTTCATGCAGAGTTCAGCTCCAACCCTGATCAAACTCAACTGAACCAACTAATTAGGATCTGAAAGAGCACTTGATAATTACAGACAGGTGTGTTTGAACAGGGTTGGAACTGAACTCTGCAGGAAGGTAGATCTCCAGGAACAGGGTTGGGCACCCCTGGACTACAGTAATGAGATTTTAACATTTTAGGAAGAAACTGCGAGTGGTGCTAAAGGCCACAAGTGGTTTCCAGTCTAGTGCTACGCAGTGCTATGCTCTCTGATTCCGGTCTCGGCTCCCTCAATGTAAGATCTCACTTTCACTCGCTCCCTCCAATAGAAATGTCAATAGAAATGCACAGTTTTGTGCAATTTTTAACAACAAAATTTGTGGTAAAATCCAAAATCAATATTTAACTTAACTTAACTGTTATGTTCCAAATTTGAAGTTGATATCACAAAAATTTATTCCTGTGAGGCGCTACACCAAAAATAGTCACCGGGTGACAGCCATTTTCCTGTCACAAATGCAACATTTCTGTCACAATATTACTCTATAACAAAATAACCGTCAAATATTGACCTTGAGACTCAGACATTTCTAACCATAGGTTTTATCAAGATTAGAAAAAGTTTTGATTATAAAATATTTTTTATCGCCCACTAGGGGGAGGAGCCTGCTAAAATTTCCATGGTAACGCAATGTCTGATTTCAAAACGGGTTTCACAGGATGAATTTTGAGTGTTTAAGCTTTCGATTGATACAAATTTAGGATGATTACTAAAATATGTGATAGGGAAGTTCATTGTTATTAGGATGAAATACACGCTACCTACCATTTTAAAGCTTGGTGTCAGTAGGATTTTTTTCCTTTAAAAAAAAAAAAACTTTTATTCAGCAAGGATGCATTAAATTGATCAAAACTAATAGACAATACAATTTATAATGTTACAAATGATTTCCATTTCAAATAAATGCTGTTCTTTTGAACCTGCTATTCATCAAAGAATCCTAAAAAAATGCATACACGAAAATATTTAGCAGCACAACTGTTTTCAACATTGATAATAATCAGAAATGTTTCTTGAGAAGCAAATCAGTATATTAGAGTGATTTCTGAAGATCATGTGACACTGAAGACTGGAGTAATGATGCTGAAAATTCAGCTTTGATCACAGCAATAAATTACATTCTAAAATGTATTAAAATGAAAAACATTTATTTTAAATTGTAATAACATTTCTTAATATTACTCTTTTTACTGTATTTTTAATCAAATAGATGCAGTCTTGGTGAGCAGAAAAGACTTATTTTAAAAACATAAAAATCTTAGTCAATGTGATTTTGTTGCTTTGTGCAGCACTTTTGCCTCAATGTGGACAGAAAATTTAGGCTACTTCACTTGTCACATCACCACTTGTACTGTACAATGCAAGCGAGTGGTTCAATACAACAAAACTAGAGCGCTGCACGCTCACATTGCAGAAAGCCTCTAGGAGGTGTTCTAGTTTTGTTGTGTTGCATCAGGCCTCTCAGCCCAAACAGCTCAATATTTGCTCAAAAAATGAATGTGGTAAACACTGAGTTCAGTGAGAATTGGGTTTAGAGAGGTTTAAAAACAGCATGTGCTTCTGAAAGAAAAGCAGGGCTGACAGCGAATGCGTCTGAACATATTTCATGAACTGTGAAGAGCTGGAGAGAGGATTAGATGTGAACAGACCTTCAGTGTGTGTGTGTGTGTGTGTGTGTGTGTGTGTGTGTGAGCGGCAGAGGATGAGTTTTATGTATTTATGTGTGCGGTGTGTCATGTAATCTTAATGGAGCTGAAGCGCTATGAATAGTATTTACATACTGAAATGCGTGTATGTGTATATGCATATGCTCAGCCAATCATGCAACTGAAATGTGTTCCTTAACCCTGTCAAGCCTGACATATGAAGTAATAGTCAGAAAAATCTATTCTGTTTTAATGGTGCAGTTTGCTGTACCTTAAAAAAAAAAATATATATATATATATATTTTTTTTTTAAATCTAGCCTATAAAAAAAGTGCATTTTTTTCTTTTTAGCATATTTCATGCATCAGGCTTTTTTGCCTCTTATAGTGTGGAATAGTGAGAATATGGAGGGAAAAAACACCTAAGTTTTATTCAGAGGCCCAAACTGAGCAAAAATATGAATTTGGTGCAGATGCTGATATTTATATGGCCAAAAAGCAAGATGAAATTCTGATGCTTGTAATGTAAATCAATGCGATCTTTATAACAGTATACCAGGTACTTACATAAAATGATTTAAATATCAGTTGTCACTCTATATCTCCAATAATATGTCTTAGTAAGATGAGATTTAAATGCTTAGTTTTATGACAAAAACATATAAAGCAATGCAATACAATGATGATTGAGAGATGAACAAATAAACGTTCCTCAAAAGCCTGATGATCATATTTGATACTCACATTTTAGCTTGATTTTTCTATAAAATGATGTATGGATAATCAAGTAAACCAGCTTCAGTCTAGTAAGTGTTCATCTTGACATATTACTAACAATATAAAAGTTATTCCCATGTTGACTTTATAAAAATCAGTAAAGATTTCACAGCAAAGACACGTGAAGCACAAGCTGATGGGGAACGTTTGTACAATTATACTAAAACTTGCTAAAACAAACTATCAACCAGACGACAGAAGGCATTCAGTAGATTGTGTGCAACAGGTTTTTCAGCAAAGTTTTGATCAAGTTGATCATTTTGAGGCCATAGAAATGTGTGTATCAAATATGATACAGTACAAGTACTAAAAGGTACTAAATTGCACCTTTTAAGTACTAAAAGTGCACCTTTAAGGTACTAATATGCACCGTTTAGGGACACATAAGGTACAAAGGTGTAGCTTTTGAAAAGGTACAAGCCCAGTAATAGCTTTTGTACCTTTTTTCTGCAAGTGTAAGCTAAAAAAATGGAGAAGAGCTTCAAAAATGGACAATATAACTCTTAGCATGTTAAAAAGCCAATTGGTGATTTAATAAAATCACCAGTTCATGCATTTTCCAAATCACTCAGAACCGGCCTAAAAGAGGGACAATCGCACAGTGCAAATTGTGTTTATCACACATTTTGAGGCCAGTTTGTCTTTTTATTTGATTTGCATTCTGTAATTCCTTTAGTGAACCGACGCAGAAAGCGAATAATCAACACTGGCAGTGGGCGCAAATCTTTTCTAGTAAATTCCCCCTGAGTGTGTTGAATGTTAAAAAGCCAATTGGTGATTTAATAAAATCACCAGTTCATGCATTTTCCAAATCACTCAGAACCGGCCTAAAAGAGGGACAATCGCACGGTGCAAATTGTGTTTATCACACATTTTGAGGCCAGTTTGTCTTTTTATTTGATTTGCATTCTGTAATTCCTTTAGTGAACCGACGCAGAAAGCGAATAATCAACACTGGCAGTGGGCGCAAATCTTTTCTAGTAAATTCCCCCTGAGTGTGTTGAGAAATGAGATCAGGAAAGTCACTGGTTGACGTGTAATGTCGTGTGTGACAGCATGATAGCGGATGATTGACGCTTTCTGCTTCAGCCGCTCATGATGAGTGTGTGTTGTGCGGGAGAAGCCGGGAATAATTCACGCTCAAGGTTACTGGACAGATGTTAAATGACAGACTGATGCATTATAAATATCAAATGTTTGTTTGACCCTGTGCACTATTCACTAGTAGGACACAGCCCTATTTCTGAGCAGATTCAGCTTTTTCGTAATGATTAATCTTCCTTCCACGTCAGGTGCAATGCCAGCAGAACTTGAAACACCAACTGTTATTTTACCCTGAAAAATGGCAGAAAGTCTAAATCCATGAGCGTTGTTCACCAGGCAGCAAAACCAGAAAATTAGGTCTAGTTACGGTATTCAGCGAAGGTCAAAATAAATGGAGGAAGAGCCTCATTACTGCAATCACTAATACAGTACAATCACACACAATCCTGTCCGGACTGGATTTAATTTCTCAGAGGAAGCTCTCAGTTAACTGAGAAATGGTAAGTAGCCTAAGGTGCTCTGCAAGTTTGACAGAGTCAAGCAAAATATTATATTATATTATATTCTGCTTGACTGTTTTCTGCAGTCTACAAGCACAATATTTATTTATTTATTTAACTTTTTTTATTTTATTTTACAATATATCTCAGTCAATTTAGTACGGATTTGTATCTTTAAAACCAGACCTCAAATGTAAAAATATACTGTTTTTTAAAATATCAAAAAAGTTTTATATTATATTATTATAATGTTTGTTTGTTTCTTATTTTCCATTATATTTTATTATTTTTTATTTATAATGTCGCAGTGTTGAACAAACATATTTAATCTGTATTCACGCTGGCTTAATAATGAGTAAATATCTGTATGCTTGACTGTTTTCTGATGTTTACAAGTGCAACTCTTTTTTTTATTTTAACAACAAAGCTCATTACATTTTTAAAGGAATTTTTTCCTTTAAAGCCAGACCTTGAATGTAAAAATATGCTTTAAAAAATCAATAAAAAAAAACATTAAACTATTATAATCAAATATAAAAAAATATTCAAATAAAAGTAGTCTAATGTGCTCTGTAATTTCAAATGCAAATGTATGTGTGTTTTCAGAATGAAAGAAATTGATGAAATTAATGGAAGGTTAAAATGGACTCAATGTGTTCACTTAAAAAAGAGGGAGAGATCATGACAGAGATCATGACAGAAGAAGGGTTAGATGACAGGACAGAGACGAGAGGGAAAAACAAAGGACTGTACTGAGAGAGAGAGAGTGTGTGTGTGTGTGTGTGTGTGTGTGCGCGCGCGTCTGTTTTCTCCACAACTCTTCTGAGCCCTTATTAGGAAGTGAAAAGTGACAAACACAGTCAGAGCACAGCCGTATATCACCGGAGAAAGAGAGAAGAAGGGAAAGAAATGGAGGAATGAGAGAAAGAAAGATTAAAAAATATAATGAGAATAATCCAAAAATACCCACCCACACAGTGAGAAGGCTGAGATTTTTCAATGCTCGCACCAAATCCACATAATAATAAGGACACTGATAATAAACTAATGGAACAGATTTATTGTCCCAAATTAAAACTGTTCCTGCCCACCAGCCCTAAATGTATAATATGATACGATATGATATGATATGATATATGATATGATATAATGATATGATATAATATAATATAATTGCTCCAACAATGAATTTATAAAATGTTTATTTCAGTGTTACCTTTGATATACTTTTATAGTTTTTGTTAACATATTAAAAAATATTTTATTTTTCTATTTTCTATTTTAATTTTAAAGTTTCAGTAATTTTGTTTTGTGCTTCTGTCATTTTTTTTTATTTTATTTTATTTTATTTTTTTTATATGTCTATATAGTTTTTTTATTAAGTTGCAGGTTTCAGCTTTAGTTTATTTAGCTTTGGTCATTTTAGCACTTCATCTTAAACTAAGTGAAAATAAGAAAGGTTGACTTGGCAACTAGCTCAAATAAAACACATTTATTTATTTATTTATTTATTTTTTCAGTTTGTTTTATTTCAAGTAATGCATGGTTGGTTTTAGTTAATGATAATAACCCTGCTTTATTAAAAATATTTTTGTTTTTCATATAATAATGCACACAAAAAATGTATACTTAAACACATTTATACTTACTTAATCTGCATTCACATTACTCACTGAACTAAATTAAATGATGAATTAAATGATTAAATATCAGTTTCCTTGACTATTTTCTTCCGTGTACAAGCACAATTCATTTTGTAGTTATAACATTTACACATTTTAAATCCCATTTGGCTTGCTTTGGGTTGTAAACACTTTTCCTGCACACACAAACACTACTGCCAATGCCTCATAAAACGCTGTCACTGCCAGAGACGGCAGCCACATCATAAGAACATTACCTCCTTTATGAGTGAATCTCACCCTGCACCAACCAGACAGCCAATCAGAATGCAGCTCCGCGTCCTCACTCAGCAAGCAGCTGACCGATGTGGACACAACACATCAACTCATTACTGTCTACAAAACAAATAACCGTATAAAGAGAAAGAAAGAAAGAAATGAGGAAAGAAAGAAAGAAAGAAAGAAAGAGGAGACCGAGTGATGGAGGGTCTGTTTGGTGATGATCACACCAGGGAAGCAGCTGCTACCAAGGGTCTCAGATAGCAAATGAAACATTTAAGTGTGTGTGTGTGAGTGTGTGTGTGTGTTTGACGGCCGCCTCTGGGCCCAACCAACCAGAACAAGCTGCCGGTCTCGATCAAGCTTGCAAACCAGACAAGATCGAATAATTAGATACATGGTGTGTGTGTGTGTGTGTGCAGATGTATGTGTTTATGAGCTCTGAAACGGTCACTAGCGTCGCTTCATGCTGCTCTGTCCCTGGATCTGATCCATCAGTGAGATTCCCAGTGTTTACTGTTTATTCAGACCGGTCCCTGTACAGCAGCGGAGCTCGGATCACTGCTGGTGCGTGAAGGCTTCCACATGCTCTTCAAATCCACTGGGTGATTTAAAAACAGAGCCAAATAAATAAAAAAAGTTGACAAAAGGCAGCAGCATTGAATTAATCAAGCTATTAACCAACAACAATGAATTAACTGGTAATGTTCTATCCAGGCTGGACTATTGCAATGCTCTCTTGGCAGGTCTTCTAGAGGCTGCAGATTTTTATCCCCCACATTGCCAGAGACCCGGGTTCGAGACCCACTCGGAGTAAGAACGAGGCGTGGCAGTGAGGACCCGGGAGAGAGGGGTTACATTGGTGCCGTGACCCGGATGGGAGTGTCCCCTGATCTCAAGAGACGCACTAGCGACTGATGCTAGAGGCTGCAGTCTTTAGTCTCCTTGTTAGTGCGCCCGCCTCCCATGCCGGAGACCTGGGTTCGAGACCCACTCGGAGTAAGAACGAGGTGTGGCAGTGAGGACCCGGGAGAGAGGGGTTACACTCGCATTAAATTCAAGGCATTAATGTTTGCCTACAAAACCACCACCAATGTTTGCCTACAAAACCACCCATTTACCTAAATTCATTACTTCAGAGTTATGTGCCTCTAGAAGCTTGCGTTCTGCAAGTGAACGGCGTATTATTGTGCCATCTCAAAGAGGCACAAAATCACTTTCACAGACTTTTTCATTAACTGTTCCCTCCTGGTGGAATGACCTGCCCAAATCAATCCCAGCAGCTGAGTCCTTAACCATCTTCAATCAATGTTGAAAACAGTTGTGCTGCTGAATAAAAGAACAGCATTTATTTGAAACAGGAATGTTTTGTAACATTGCTGAATAAAAGCATAATAATAATGATGATAATAATAATAATTATTATTATCATTAAATAAAAATATAATTACTAAAAAATAAAAATAAAAAGTAATATTACACAATAGAATAAAATAAAAGTATTTAAGAAAAAAATATTAATTTCTTCTTTTTTTTTATAATTTCACATTTCGGTTTTCAGTAATCATGCAGCGTAACAGTTAAGTGAATTCAGAAATAACAAAATATATAGTGTGCATAAGAGTAAAACAAAACAAACAAACAAACACATTTTTTGAATGGTACTGTAACTGTAGTGAATATCACTCAAATATTCCACTAACCTGCCAAACTAACTAGTGACTAGTTCTTGTCCAGAAACACTCAAAACCTGGTAATGTGCAGCAGATGGTCAGTAAACAGTCAGCGGGTGGTCAGTGTGCTGAGACTAATGTAAAAGACTGAACACTAACTGAACAGCAGCACTATGTGATGTACGTGATGTAGACGTCAGGTCTCTTGTGTACTGATCATGAACACAGAAGAGTATGAAGTCCATTTGAGACACAGGCCTTTCCTTTTCAGTGCTGTTTTCCTGTCAGTCTGTGTTTATCAATATCATTACGCAGCACATGATTCTGTCTCAGCGCTCGGGTGAGTCGCGGGTCCATCCGGTCGTCACGGAGACATGCCTGCGAGCTGCTTCATTAGCGCTAGCATTAGCAGACGCCCGAAGGGTCTGAGGAGTTCAGAGGTTGTAAGAGACTCGGGATGATTAAACACTCTCTTTCAACCACTATCACACATTTTTACATAGTTACTTTCCCCCGTGTCTTAATTCATTAGCTAAAACATACATATACAGGTGAGTACGGCTGCACAATGTGGGGGATAAAAATCTAATTGCGATTTTTGTGATAAAAATTGGGATTGAAATTTAAAAATTCGCTGTTCTTGATTGAAGGGCTGAACAATTTGGCCAAAATTTTGTGATTGTTTTATATGAATATGGCTATATAATAATGATAATACTGATAATACTACTACTACTAATAATAATAATATATTTAAAATTAAATTAAAATTTAAAACACTATATCAAAAAACAAAATAATAAAATTTCACTATAAACTAAAAAACAAGTATTTATAAAAATAAAAAAACAAGGATGATTTCTTAATATTTTTAAAGAAATAATTTAAGAAATTATTTTTTAAGAATAATTTCATAATTTCAGTTTTATTTCAATTAATCATGCAGCCCTACAGGGAAGTGAATTTATAAATAAAAAATAAATACTGTAAATAAGAAGAAAAACAAAATTCCCTTCTGAACTTATAAATTAAAAAAAATATTCATTATAATTATCATTATTATTAATATTGTTTATTACACATTAAAATAAATGCTCAATGTCTAGGTGTCACATTTTTCATATCCTAAAGAAAATCTCTTTTCGGAAAAATGTTGTTAGTAGTATCCAAGGATGTAACCAAATATTTAATATTCAAAGTAAAAAAATAAATAAATAAAAAAACAGAAAAATTCACACTGACTGACCAGTTATTTGGAGTTGTTTATGACCGTCCAACTGAAAAATACAGAAATCATTTTCATAATTTATTATGTATTTATTTTAAAATAAAATTATATACAAAAATAAAAATACAAATAAATATAAAAATCACCTCCACCAAATCATAAATACTTCAATAAATTTTTTTATATAATTAAATATATTTTATACATCAGCCAATCAACACAGGCTCTATTAATGAGGTGTGCGTGTATTCGCTCAAGCCGATGAAAGCCGTTTCCTCTTGAGGTTTGGAGAGCAGCGTATTGATTTCTGGTTGATGAGAGTGGAATGAGGGATTGCCTTTGATTAATATCTCTCCCTTTACTTTTACATTTCCTGATTTCCCTTTTCACCTCAACTGGCTGGACAGACTGAAGGAATGAAATGAGGACACGTCCGCTCTTTCAGCAAGATGTATTTATCGCTGTATGACTGTGGTCCTCCTCTGCGCTTTCAGACTGACTGAATGTTCCCATCCAGCACACAGTGTGCTCATCTGAGATTATCAATCCACAATAGTTCATCTGTAGTTATGTCACTGCTCGTCTTTAGAAAAACCCAGTTGTATGTATAATACTGTATATGCATGGGATGATGTGTTTGTTAATCTCTCATCTCTCATTTGAATGCTGACCTTGCATTGTTGACGTCACAAGTTCTTTCATCTTCAAACAAAAGACTTATTCAGACAATCGGTAAAATGAAACGTTGCATCAGGATGATCATACTTATAATAATTATCAATGGGAAAGCTTTTGAGTGCCCACTTATGTGTCGATTGAAAAATCATGGCTGAAGCACAATGTATTTTACATGCACTACTGTTGCTACATGCAGATTTTTTATATTTTTGAAAGAAGTCTCTTCTGCTCACTAAGACTGCATTTATTTCAGCAAAAATACATTAAAAACAGTAATATTGTGAAATATTACTACAATTTAAAATAACTGTTTTCTATTGTAATATATTGTAAAATGATATATATCTCTGTGATCAAAGCTGAATTTTCAGCATCATTACTCCAGTCTTCAGTGTCACATGATCTTCAGAAATCATTCTAATATGCTGATTTGCTGCTCAAGAAACATTTCTGTTTATTATCAATGTTGAAAACAGTTGTGCTGTTTCAAGCTTTTGAGAAAATACATTCATTGATACCGTTTTTCATGATATTTGATGAATAGAATGTTCAAAAGAACAGTATTGATTTGAAATGGAAACGTTTTGTAACATTATAAATGTCTTTACTGTCACTTTTGATCAATTTAAAGCATGCTTGCTGAATAAAAGTATTAATTTCTGCTTTTGAATGGTGTAATTGTGAAAGTTAACTAAACAGGTGTGCATTCTGTGTAATGCTGATGCAGAACAGCAATAGCTTGGCAGAAAATACATTGAAAAAGCTTCAATTTTTGCTAAAATGCTTCATGCTTCTGCAAAAAGCAGAGAAAGAAATGTTTTATAATGAGCAAAATTATAAGTATAGCTTCCAAACTCATAAGTAGGAACCTCCCAGCAAGACTCGAAGACATTATATGGTTTTTCTGAAATAAAACTCATGCATTCAGACAGGAATTAATGCACAGGGAATGAGGGACTTACAGTATGACGTGCAATGACACTTTCGTCTCATGTTGAGGATGCAAACGTAAGCAAAAATATTATGCATTACCTGTTGCTGCGACTACAACGGCCCATTTGAGCAGTTTTCCCAATTATTTTTCATTTTCTTCTTTTTCAGCAGCAAATCTGCAGTAATTTTATTCATACAGCATCACTTCAGAAAGCTTCCATTGTGCCAAATCCACAAATTCCCACTACTGCATAAAGTGTGAAACAACCTACGGCTATGGTCAAAAAATGATTCAACACAATTTTTGGGCCAATTAAATGAAACGGTCTGTAAACGATGTCCTGATGAAAAACAATTAGCATCTAAATAGGACTGGAGACTGACACCGACACTGAAATGAGGTCATTGATGAAACTCTCTCACGTTGTGTTTCACTTTCTATTGATTTCTTCTTCTCTTCTGCAGTCGTGACCCAGCGCTAACTTCATTTAACCAGAAATCTCCCGGGGAACAGAAGAAACCCATGACCCGTATCCGTAAGCAGCCCACAGGGGCGCATCCATTCATTCAGACAATTGATTTCAAAAAACACCACAACCGTTTTCTATATCTTTAGAGAGAAACCACAGACATATCGGTACATCAGCTCTCCTTGAGGAGAATGGATTTCGTTCAGACCAGACCAGGCTTGTCTAGTGTTCCTGGAGATTCAGAGGGCTAAAGACAATCCCTAGAGTCCTGTTCAGCACGTTACCTTCACTCATTGCTCTGGAGATACAAGACTTCAGTAACGCTTGAGATATTACACTGATGTTTAACCAGTTCTTGAAGCAAAAGAATCGAATTTGAAATCCATTTGATCCACAAAAACTTGAAAAATGCTTTCTTGATTGCAAGAATTTAATTATTACTTCTGGGTGAATTCAATAAAAACGGTTAAGAAATGTTCAAGCCAGGGTTATTATTAGGGGTGTGAAGTAACGAATTACAAATACTCACGTTACAGTAATTAAGTAGTTTTTATCAGTAATTGTACTTTTTTGAGTAGTTTAAAAATTGTGTACTTTTACTTTTACTTGAGTACATTTTAAGTGATGTATCGGTACTTTTACTCCGCTATTTTCCTCCGTTTGTAGTTGTTACATGCTTATTTTAATTTCATTTTTATCCATCAACGTGATTGGAGAGAGAGTAATAGGTCTCGTGACTTTCCTCAAATCAAATTGTGCATAGAAAACTTTAACCGCCAACTGTTTATCATCATGGCTGCTGGAAGCGCATTCTTCAAGCATCAATTCAGTCGCATCTTCCTCTAACTTAATATGTTAAGGTAAATTTCGGATTTCTGCTTACTAAATGATTTGTATATATGCTTGCCTATCTACACAGCCTGAAATTTGGTGTGAGGTTGCGGGTATTGCATACAGTGTAAACTCCCGCAAGTGCCACATTCGGTAAATTCCCACTCACTTATGAGACGCGCGATCTGCGCTGCCTCGTCTCTCTCTCTCTCGCGTGCGTTCTGCAGCAGTCACTTGGAAAAGTCGTTGTTGCTTGTTGAAATTGTTGACTTTTGATGAGTTTGAGCACGTGTTGCGCGCTGTGAAAAAGTGTGTTGGAAACACAAATTGAGGACCAAATCTGCACCTTATTGATGACCCGTGGCGTTAATATACCGCATCTGTGCCAGCGCGTGATGTAATAAAACTGCAGCTAGTTAATAAACGTGTTTTTTTTAATCCATTTTATACAATCCGCCTTCATTTAGCAAGTGCACTCGCGCATAAACAATTTTCAAGTTCAACACTTTTTGTTCCGTTCAGTTGTGGATGCTGCTGATTCACCGAGACCGCCGCGGCTCAGCAAAGAGACATGCATGTGTGTGT
>NW_015667412.1:275103-306278 GCF_001515625.1 Sinocyclocheilus rhinocerous
GTTTTTAAAATGTATAAATTGCGGTGTACAGGGTTTATTATGAGGGGGTAGAATCCACAGCTCAGTACTCACTACTCAATACTCATGAGTACTTTTAAATAGGCTACTCTTTTACTCTTACTCAAGTAGTTTTTTGGACAAGTACTTTTATTCTACTCGCACTACATTTTTTGGAAGGTAATGGTACTTTTACTAGAGTATATTTTTTCAGTACTCTTTCCACCACTGGTTATTATCATCAACTAAAACTAGAAAAAAAAATTGTTGCTTGAAATAAAATAGATGTTAACTGAAATAAAATAAATAACATAAAAAAATAGATTAAAAATTTTATTTTATTTTATAAAAATTTTATTTTTATTTATTTTAACTAGTTGCAAAGGCAACATTTCTCATTTTTGTTTAGTTTAACTTTAACTTGATACTAAAATAACTAAAGCCAAATAAGTAATCTATTAAATAAATAAATAAAAACTATATAGGCATTTACAAAAAAAAACAAAAAATGTAAACTATACTTTATATGTATACTATATATATACTTTTTAATGTAACTATGTAACTATAATAGTATATTAATGACACTAAAATAAAACTTTCAAGTCATATTTTACCCTAACATTAAAAGAAAATTGGTATTTTGATTTATTTATAAAGAAAGAAAATGAACATAATACAATATCATCTGCATAAAAAAACAAAGCCTATATTAAGGAATATAAGTGTTTTCTTAATATTGTGACACAAAATAAGCACATATTACTAAAATGTAAAAAATAAATATATAATAATTATATTGTATTTAAATCATAAAACATCAGACATTTATACAGCACAATAATACATTTAAATGGAAGTGTTTGTTGTTCTGAATTTAATTTATACTTGTTTTCAATAAAAGAATATCTGCATTACAGTGAGAACTTGATGTAAATGTATTTTATGCAAAATATAATTTTTTATTTTTATTTTGAGGTGAAATTTGAAACATTTCTTTGTGAGATTCACCCACTGTGTAATATTCACATTTAGCCTAAATGTGAACTAACATAATAATATGCATAAGTCAGTGTGTGGTGACAGTCTAATAATATTAGAGCACATTTTTGACACATTTCACAGGTGCACAGAGAACTTTGCTCTTTAAAAATGGAAACACAAAAGCAATTAAATGCAAGACTCGGCTCAGCTTGGAAAACTATTAAATTAACAATACTTTGTTGATTTTGAAGTATGAGTTTCTGTCATCTACCTCCTCTAGTTCAGTTCCAAAATAAGCTTTTCTGGCTTGACGACTCACCGTATATTTTTAGGTGTATATTTCTGTTTCTATGGCAGTTATTTCACGAAAAAATCCTGAATATTATTCAGAAATAGGACTGTTAATTAAATTACAATTATATAAAATATTTAATCACAATGAGAATAAACTCAACAGAACTTTGTGTTTTTTTATATTAATACTAATATTAACAGTTTACCTCAAACTTCTTAAATTATATTTATATATAAAAAGAAAAGCAAACCCAAGGCCAAAATAATCCATCCTAACTGAAAACGCAAAAGGTACAACCAGCAACACTGCTATAATACAAAACAGAGATTTTTGCAACAGCCCACAGCAATCTACTGACATAAAATCCCACTAATACAAAATGTGTCTGGATGAACTAAACATAAAAGGAAAAGGCAACATGTGAAATCTGAGTCATAGTACCTTCAATGCAGAAATAGAGAAACGTCTCCCATTATCAGCTTCTCTAACCAAATGATCTCAGAGAAGGACAGACGCCTGACGCTGCATTCGCTTTAAATCTGGGCTGACCGGCAAAAAAAAAACAGGGCAGCATCACATCCATCCTCTACCACGAGGTGTCCTGCACTCGTACATGATATTACAGATATCATACGCTAATGCACTTCCATAACAAAAGCAGGCACAGGGGATCTGATCTAAAACCTTCTAAAGCAGCATCTTAACGCAAAAGATCTTCATTAGTGAGCGATTTGAAACACACTACATAACGGTCGGTGAGCCACACAAATAGAACACAAGCTTTGAATGTCAACCGATTTCAACAGAATTTGATGCTAACATACACAACATGCAGATCTGGTTAATGCACATGTGAAAGGCAAGCATCTTGTTTTTTTTTTGCTTTTGTAGAAGATTAAATCCATTCAGTTTTCCATGTATGCTCCAGACAAGGGAAATATTGACTTGCTTCCGATCTGTTAACATGCAAATCACGTCTAAATAAAGTTGCATACAATCAATTGTCTCAAATCAATCAGTGCCTTTAATCAGGAACTATTGCTTGTGGGCTGATAGAACAAAATAACAATTCTATTCTATTCAATTCTATTCGTTGAACAGGTTGTTTATTCAGAGTCGGCTGAATCTTCCGCTGATATTTCACAGCAGAGGCAGCCATTCATGAATGCAGAATGAAGCCACACCTAAATACCTGTGCACTCTTTCCGTACTTCAGTCCTGCATTATTTATTCATGTGATAATATACGCAGCATTCATGAAATCGATTCATTATTCATGTCATTTCCAAGAAGGCAATTCCAGAAATGTAACAGCTGGAAAGCTGCTTGTGTTTCTCTGTAGCAGTGCACTCGCTCCGGTTTGCGAGCAGGTTTACTCAGCAGTTGGAAACTCTGTGGACTGATTACACTATCAATCTGCAGTTTGGCAAACTCTGAAGATCTTTACAGAGCAACAGAGCGCTGAGCTTCACTGCAGGACAAACACTACTGAGCTACTGAAACCACACTCACATCACACCGACACTGACCTACAGCAGCAGCATCTGACTGACGCTTTCACATGCACTTTCTGAAAGAAGTTAATACCTTTATTAAGCAAGGATGCATTAAATTGATCAATAGTGACAGTGAGGATATTTATAATGTTACAGAAGATTTCTATTTCAAACAAATGCTGTTCTTTTGAACTTTTTATTCATCAAGGAATCCTGAAAAAATATATACATATCACTGTTTCCACAAAAATGTGAAGCAGCACAACTTTATCAACGTTTTCAACACTGATAATAATCAGAAATGTTTCTCGAACAGCAAATCAGCATATTAGAATGATTTCTGAAGATCATGTGACACTGAAGACTGGAGTAATGATGCTGAAAATTCAGCTTTGATCACAGGAATAAATTACATATTACATTATATTACAATAGAAAACAGTTATTTTAAATTGTAGTAATATTTCACAAAATTACTGATTTAATTGTTTGTTTGTTTTTTGATAAAAATAATTGAAGCCTTGGTGAGCAGAAGAGACTTCTTTAAAAAAAAAAAAAATGTAATAAATAAATAAAAATACTGTATTTGTGCAATGTTGAAAATCTGCTGATCTACCAAAACCATATTATTAACATGCTGCTGAAACCACACCGCTGATTAAAGTACTGACCTAACTATGCAATAAACCTCAACCTAAAAACAGACGAAAAATCAAGACGAAGATGAAGAATCAATATATTGACTTCTTTGTTTAGTTGACACAGAGAGCGTGAGATTACAGACTGATACAAGTTTCCTCACTAATGAAGGAAGAAAACATAACATTCATCTTTATTATTGCACCAGTAAAGCTTTACGATTTTAACTCTAATGCTGGTTTAAAATCTCATTTGAGATATAAAGCAGGTGATTTTGTAGATGCATTTTATAGTTTGTTAAATTGCAATTTACAGTGTATTGCAGGATACATTTATATAAAGTTCACCCAAAAAGCAAAATTTGCTAAACCTTTGGTGCATCAAAGATGCATAGAGTTTGAGTTTCTTGAGTTTGTTTCTTCTTGGGAACAGATCCTCTGCAGTGAATGGGTGCCGTCAGAATGAGAGTCCAAACAGCTGATAAAAACATCACAATAATCCACAAGTAATCCACACCACTCCAGTCCATCAGTTAACATCTGGAGAAGCCAAAAGCTGCGTGTTTGTAAGAAACAAATCCATTGTTAAGACATTTTTAACTTCAAAACATTGCTTATGGCCAAATTATGAGTCCATAATCCATAATAATGCTTCAGTGAAAAAGTCCTCCTGTTGTCTCTCACATCTAAATCCAGTAACATATTTGTTTAGAGCTGTTTTGGACTGTTTTGGCTTGTAAACGGTGCTTGCTCTGTGCAAATTTTTCTCCTGATTCAGACAAGACCACTTTTTCACTGGAGAAAGCATTATTATGGATTATGGACTGAAGTTAAAATTGTTTTAATGATGGACAAACACAGCTTTCCACTTCACAAGATGTTAACTGATGGACTGGAGTGGTGTGGATTACTTGTGGATTATTGTGATGTTTTTATCAGCTGTTTGGACTCTCATTCTGACGGCACCCATTCACTGCAGAGCCTCCATTGCTGAGACACTGATGCAATGCTGCATTTCTCCAAATCTGATGAAGAAACAAACTCATCCTAATCTTGGATCGCCTGAGAGTGTATTTTCAGCAAATGTTTATTTCTGAGAATTTCTGTTCCTTTAACTGTAGATTTCTTTAGTCACTGCAAGTATGTTCTGTACAATAAAAGCCAAACAGTGTAAAAATTAAAGTTTCATTTTGTAGTTGTAATGAAAGTGTCCCCACGCACATTTTTGTAGTATCACCCTGAGATTGTTTCAAGAAACTCCAGCTTATGGGAGATCTTATTGCTTTAATACGTATTAAAGATTCATTATGGATCTATTCAAGGCTCATAATTAATTCCAGAGACAACAGATTGTCAAGAGTCCCATAATTATTTGTTTTTTTTCCTCGTCTGTCTGTTATCAGTGGGATCCAAAACTCTAGTAAGCAATACACACAGCGTTAATTACTCCCACCTGCTGGAAACGCTATATCTCCATAACCTTTTCCTAATGGCTGTGAGGCCCATCGGCTCCCAGGTGTGTCATTATAGATCAGGCTGAGATTAGAGAGAGAGAACCAGCAGTGCAGGATTAAGAAACACAGGCTGGGGGTTCGTAGACTGACGGAGGGTTCACGAACGCACAATGATGCTCGGCCAATCAGGACGCAGAGCTCAGGAAAGAAGCCACATTTCACAGCGCTGCTGACTCGCGGGAAGAAACCGAGCCAGGAAGAGTAGACGGATGTCAGCAGATCTCTCTCGCTCTCCATTCTCTCCGTCTGAGATCTCAGTGCTGGACTTGCAGAAAAGAGAGCTCATTCAATTTCACTGATTAATTGGTCCATTTTCCTTTCCTAATGTCTTTATGCATATTTTAAATGGACCTTCTGTCCAGACACAGCACTGGGATAAGAAATGAAAGAGTTTGCTTGGGGCAAAAATGTTTTTAAAAAAAATGTCTGTCAAAAAGTAAAATAAAATAAATAACAATAAAAGTGTTTTATAAAAATGTTATGATAATTAATGATATTATATTATGTAATAATAAATAGTATTAATTATATGAACTAATCAGAAAAAAATCAATACTTAACCAATTACTTTTTTAAAATGACCATATTTCTAAAAAAAAATTTTTTTAAATATAACACATTACCATATAAAAACATAATTTATGCATATATATATATAAAATATATTTTATTGACTCACATTTTGACATATTTTTTTATTAATTTCCATAAAATGATATTTAAAACTAACTAAACACACAAATTCTCCACAGACTCAATAAAAATGAGTAAAGCTTGTCTGAGAAAACAACAGACGGCAACAGTTGCTGAAATAGAATTGGTCAGATTTTTTAAAGGCGGGGCTTATTTATTTACTTTTTTATTTATTTTTTTTAAATAATCAGTTCTGAAAACATTGAATCAGAAAAGAAAAACTCTCCCAAAAATTACATCAAAATCTGAAGTTAAACAGTAGATTGCTCTATAATCTAACATGAAAACCAGCCTAAATCATGTCAAATGTATTCTAGCCATAGAGTTTAATCGGTTATGATACGCAAATTTTTGAGGCAACAGCCAAAATTGTTCAGATTAAATTTACTGTGACGTATCTGTGACACAGCATGATGTGTGTTTTTAGATGCTCAGAAAAAAAAAAGTGCTCTTATAAAGGTAAAAGTGCCCCTAAAATTCATTCCTGGGGGCAAATATTAGCTGTTATTAAAAAAGTGAATTTTTGACACTGCACAGAATGCATCCGCCCGGTCCATAAATCTCTTAAGAGACTGAAAGGGATGCAGCAGACGGATGGAAGAGTGAGTGACATGCAGAAAGATGGAGGGACGATATAAAGGGCAGACGAGGTGAGGGAGAACAGAGAGAATGAAATATGAGGAAGATAAAGAATGACATTGCCGTTCATCTCCACAGAGAGACCTTCTGGAGAAAAACGGAAGACAGAAGACAGATGCTTTCCCATCCAGACAAAATAAAAACTGATGGACACGGTCAGATAGAGAGAAAGAGAGACTGAACGATCCTGTACAAACACCGATGAAACCCAAAGCAAATAAAAATAAGATCAAATGCAGAAAGATAACAAGCGAAGACAAATCCTGATTAACTAATCCAGCAGAGGAAAAAAAAAAAAAAAACAGGCAAAAAAACCTGGAAAGCCAAAGATGAAAGATTCAGTGACACTGTACAACAGACGAGGTACAAACAAACAGAAATGAAAAACGTCCTCCTAAAATTGAAAAAAATAAATAAATAAAAAATAAAAAAATTATATATATATATATATCAAGGCATCAGACAGAAACACAAATTGCATTTCCAAACATCGCTTCCACAACGATGGATGATTTAAAAATATATAAAAGGCCTCTTGGGAGAGAGAAACACTGGCTCTAGTGTAGGCTACTTGTATTATGTTTCAAAATTAATTCCCATTGTACTCTCGTTTTATATTATTACTTTGCATTATCCCTGTATTATTCCTGTATTATCCCTGTTTTATTTCCTTTACACTTTATTATATATATATATATATATATATATATATACACACACACACACACATATACATACATACATACACACATGTATGAACTCGTTATATATAAGTGAGTGAAATGAATAAGTGAACAGACAACACTCCAAAAAAAAGTTTTTTTTTCCAAATAAAAACAAAAATTATAATTTGGAACAAGAAAATTACTTAATTGCACACGCACACACACGCGCACACGCGCGTGCACACACACACACACACACACACACACACACACACACACACACACGCATTTCACTCCAAATTCAAAATATAAATACAAAATTATATTTTGAGTGAACAGATCAACACTTCAAAAAAGCATCTACTAATTAAACATTTTGTGAGATATATGCATAAAACAATGGGGGGGAAAAAATCAATAAATGGAAAACATTTACTTCATAGCATTTACTCAGGTTGCTTTAAGATTATATAGATGTTTTTCCTAGAAAACAAAATGGATAATGAGGAAAAATGGCTTTTTGTCTGCAGCAAATCAATGAATGATCAATAATGAGTCAATAAACTGACTCATAAATGTTTAGCTTCAATAATCTTCCTGATGCCTATGTTGAACAGTGTTTGAAGTAATTGCTCTCTTGAGTATGACGTCTGTGAGAGATCACACCTGGGAATCCCAGCGGACCAGAAACAAACACACAACCTCTGAGAGCAGCGATGGTTTCACCAAAATCACCGGATCTTCCTCTAGTCTACTCTGAATATGTTTGAGACCTGTCCCGGAAAACACAATGTGACTTGTAGTTCTTGTCTTACAAGTACATTGCAAACACACAGTGACATGATGGACTTTGGGTTCGAGAAGAAGCAGAAGACTCGGTTTTGAGGGATCACTCTGATGTCTGTGTGGTGTGTGTGTGTGTGTGACCCCTGAGCTCTGGTTTGTGACGGGGAGCTCAGCTGAAGGCCGTGTTTGACAATTCGGCTAAAATTCTGTCTTTTCTTTCCCTGTCACGAACTGTCAGACCCTGAGAACATCAGCAGCACGCCTCTGAATCTCTGCTCTAGCGGACTGAAAACCACAGACGGCCCTCACCAGAGATCTGTGTGCGTGAGCTCTAATCATGACTAAGCTACTGAAGTTTGAACAAAGAGAAAGTTGAGAATGCACACACACACACACATGCGTACACACACACGCACACACACACACATAAAAATGCATTTCATTCCAAAGTCAAGAAATAAACACATTTTTCGGACCATTAAGATGGTTTTACATTATTTTCTATTTCAATTATTGGATTACAGTACAAGGTTAATTTTAGTAGTAGTGTTAACTAAAACTAAAACGACAAAAAACACTTTCATTACTTATAAACTTAAAATAAATGTTAACTAATATAAAATAATATATATATATATATATATATAAACTTGTTTTATTTTCTCATTTCTCAGTATAGTTTAACTTGGAGTACCAAAATAACTAAAACTAACATATAAAAAGTAATGAAAATTATATATACATACTTGGAAAAAAATTTAAAATACAAATACACACACAACAAAATTACAAAATGACTAAATTCAAAGTGGAAACAGAAAATATAGAAAAAAAAATCTAATATAATTCAAAATCACACAACGTCATGGAGTTATTTTCATTTCCACTTTTTAAACATAGCAGTGACTTTGTCTGATTTTTTTGACACAAATACAGTTCAGCCGCAAGATGAGGTCATAACCTTGATAGAGAGAGATAGAGCAGGCCGTGTCTTCAGCTTCATCCCTGGAGAATGTGCTTCTCTCTGCTTTCAGCTTTGTCCCTGGAGAAAGCAGCATCTCTCTGCTCTGTGTCCCTCACCTGCACTTCCTCTGTCTGATATTGCCTTTAGTCCTATAATAACCCATTTTATATTCTCCATTTTGCACGGTGTCGTTCTCCTCCTCCTCGCTTTCTTTACCTGTCAACACACCTCACCGAGTCTGCTGTTACAGAGCGAAAGATCGGTGGTTGGAACAGCTGACTCTTCCCATCTCAGTGTGGCCTTTACACTCCGCCGGAGTGTGAGACACGTCTCCATCACAATCACAAACACTGCTACCTCACTGTTCGGTTATTCTGACATTTCAGGTACATGCCGTTTTTATCTGCTCTGTAGGTGATTGTGCTCAAACTCTGGAGGTGAAAGTTTGGGATATAATGCATGAATCACAGCTGGAATGATGGAATAATAATTAATTCATCTCTAGGGCTACATGGTGTCTTTTTCAGCGGAGTGTTAATTTTAAAAATATTTTGTTACATTGTTGCATTACACTAATGAAAGTAACTTACATTGCTACTTTTTGAAATACCAAACAAAATAAATAAATAATAATAAAAATACCAATATTATTTACTAATAAAATAAAAAATACAGTAAAATCAGTAATACTGAAAAATATTACAATTTAAAATAACAGTTTTCTATTTGAATATATTTTAAAATATAATTTATTTCTGTGATCAAAGCTGAATTTTCAGCATCATTACTCCAGTCTTCAGTGTCACATGATCCTTCAGAAATCATTCTAATATGCTGATTGTTAAAAACATTTCTGATTATTATCGATGAGCTGCAAATATTGTGCTCCATCATGTTTTTTGTGAAAATGTGATCATTTTCTCAGGATCGCTGATGAATATAACCTTCAAAACAACAGTATTTACTTGAAAAAGTATTTATTAATATTAATCTAATTAAGATCAACACTTCAAATCTAACTACACTTCTTAATCTATTTAATCGAATCGAATCTACTTAATATTAACTTAATATTAACTGTCTTTCCTGTCACTTTAATGCATCCTTGTTGAATACAAATTAAAAAACATATTTTACTCACCCCAAGAATGGTATAGGCTAGTTTAAAGTAACATATTAATCATTTTTGCATCAGTATTTTTTTTTTTTATTCAAAACAATAATTTTTTTGTAAATTTTCTCAATGCAACATCTAAACCGTTGAACTTTCCTAAATAAATAATTACTTAAGTAAAGAGATAAATAAATATAAGTGATAGAAGTAACATTATATTGAACAATACATGTTATAAATTTAACTAGATTAAATTATTGGATTATGAGGTTTATTGTTGTACAAAACTTTCATTTGACATTTCATTATTCACATAATCAGAAAAACATACAACTACATTCTCGAGCATTTGTGCTGAGCTAAAAGAGTCTCAAATTCTTCCACCCATAAGAGAGTGAGAGAGAGAAACAGCATGAGGCTCAAGCATAAGGTTCACTCAAGACATCCTCAAAGTGAACGAATGAGTCATTTCCCCATCACAGTCAGTCTGACTGGAGCAACCAAGGCTAATGGATCCATAACGGTGTACTTTCTTACTTTCTCCTCCCTTCCTTTTCCTTTTCTACATTTACCTCACTCGAGAGGAGAGAGAGAGCGAGAGGGCAGAGGAGGGACAGGTCACGCTCTTTGACTGGCGTCAGTCTGATGGGCTGTAAAGAGTTAAACGTGCAGAGAGCTTCACAACACAACAGAAGCGCCGCACGCATTACTCTCAGCGAGGAGAGAACAAAACAAGAGAGAACATGTGAGGCATGCTGTTTGAGCACGTGTCCAGGTCTTGCTCTGTCATAGTGACCATATGAAAGCCTACAGGCTTTATTTTCTGACCAGCATGATGAACAATGTGAGAGTGAGAATGAGAGAGAGAAATCATCACACTGTCCAACCTCGAGATGACCCCTGCAGCGCGTGCTTTATATCATGATGAGACTTCCCATTGACTTCTATTGATTTTTAAACCGTTTTATTTGCTGTATCCTAAGATATATTTTATATAAAAAGATGCAAAACCCACCGTCATGATGGCAAAGTGATCCATATGGTTTGTTATACAGTTGCCAGGGTGTTAATTATGATGGATGATTAAAGTAATTTTACACAAAAATGAAAATGCAAAATAACCATTTAATTTATGATATGACAACTGGAACCTACACATTGAATAAAACATGCAATGCAGTGACCGATTTAACTTACCTTATCTTTTTTAAAAATAGCATCCTAGTTTAACATACAGTACTATATATTTTTTATACATATATATTTTTGTATATTTTACAGGGCATGGATGGATAGATGGAACGACAGACATAATGTCAGAATAATACATAGAACGATGGATGGATGGATGGACGGACATATAGATAGAACAAAGGATGAATGGATGGATGGAACGAGAGATATCATGACAGAATGATACACAGAATGATGGATGGATGGAACAACAGACATAATGACAGAATGATGGATGGATGGAATGACAGACATAATGACAGAATGATGGATGGATGGAATGACAGACATAATGACAGAATGATGGATGGATGGAATGACAGACATAATGACAGAATGATGGATGGATGGAATGACAGACATAATGACAGAATGATGGATGGATGGAATGACACACATAATGACAGAATAATACATAGAAAGATGGATGGATTCATGGACAAATAGATAGAACAAAGGTTGATTGGATAGATGGAACAACAGACAAAATGACAGAATGATACATAGAATGATGGATGGATGGATGGACAGATAGATAGAACAAATGATGGATGATAGATGGATGATGGATGGATGGAACGACAGACATAATGACAGAATGATACAACGATGGATGGACAGATAGACAGAACAAAGGATGGATGTATGGATAAATGGATGGATGGAATGATTCGATGGATGGATAGATAAAACTAATGGATGGATGAAACGACAGACATAATTGACAGAACAATACATAGGACGATGCATGGAGTGATGGACAGACAGATAGACGGATGGATGGATAGAACGATAGACAGATAGACAGACTGACAGATGAATGGACGGATTGATAGAACAATACATGGATAGATGGATGGATGGACAGAAATAATGGCAGAAAGATAGATGCAACATTGATAGGTGTTTCAAACAGTGTAGTCAAGTCCATCTCAGCCAAGCCCCCGGTACAATTTTGACAGAGAGGAAAACCACAGAAAAAAATGAAATTGGGCTAATATTGGACTAGTTTTGAATAGCAATTGGGCTGGTTTTGATTCGCAGACCTGGCAACCCTGATTTCAAATAGTTTGCTCAGCAGTTGCTTGGTGGTTGCTTATTGGCCTAATTCAAAAGAGTCCATGCCCAGCTCTAAATATGGATGGATGGATGGACAGATAGATAGAACAAAGGATGGATGATCTTACCATTTCTTGCTAATCTATTGGACTTTCTTTCCCTTAAGTCGAATCACTTATAACAGCACAACTCTACTCAGCATGACACAGAACAACGACAGCAAAGCCTCATCCATACACAAACACACAGGATTATGCCCACCCACTAAACGCAATACTAATTTCACTTTACTGGAATCTAAACTAACTGGTGTTAATGCAGTAATTTTGCATCCAGTGGGAGTCCAGCCCAAATCTGAATCACTAATCTCAAAAGAACCTTGCTGGCATCTTCTGGCCTGAAGCAGCATCCGTTCTGCCAAAGTTAAACATGTTTATCAGCAAGTTTTGTTCACGATCTGGAATAGCTCAGCTTTCTGCTCCTGGCCCCTAATTTCGCAGGTCACTGCTCTGGATTATTAGCCTTCCGGATGCTTCCATTTTCCCTGAACCAGCAAATCTGTTGAGTTTGGTTAAGAGATGCGAGGAGTGGAAGGGGGACACAATGATCTCAGAAGAAGAGAGAGAGGAGCCCCTGTCATGACGACAGATGAATCTGCCAACTGCACGACACCTGCTCCCACAGCGACGGGCTGGTGGCCAATGAGAGCGAGTGGGTGGGCGCAGCAGGGTCCTGGCTGATTGTACGCATGCATATGTATGAGTGTGTATAGTGCCTGCCGTCCCAGCAGGCTATGAGTCTGTTCCTGTTCTTCATTCTTGTGCTGCACAAAATTACCAAGCACATGCCAGGTAATAAGGTAAAGGGACGGGATATTGTGGTACAGTATAGGAACAGAGATTTCACAGGCGTCTCTATGCTTCCTTCAAGCTCGACATAATTCTATATTCTGAGGCAGCTGTAATCTGACAATTTCATGTTCATAAATATCTAAAGAGTTTAAAACAGGCAGAGAAAACATGGTGGAAGGATTGAAAAATAGATCAAAATTCAAGAGCTTTCCTAGACTGTAAAAAAATCATGTGAGGCATGCTGTTTGAGCACGTGTCCAGGTCTTGCTCTGTCATAGTGACCATATGAAAGCCTACAGGCTTTATTTTCTGACCAGCATGATGAACAATGTGAGAGTGAGAATGAGAGAGAGAAATCATCACACTGTCCAACCTCGAGATGACCCCTGCAGCGCGTGCTTTATATCATGATGAGACTTCCCATTGACTTCTATTGATTTTTAAACCGTTTTATTTGCTGTATCCTAAGATATATTTTATATAAAAAGATGCAAAACCCACCGTCATGATGGCAAAGTGATCCATATGGTTTGTTATACAGTTGCCAGGGTGTTAATTATGATGGATGATTAAAGTAATTTTACACAAAAATGAAAATGCAAAATAACCATTTAATTTATGATATGACAACTGGAACCTACACATTGAATAAAACATGCAATGCAGTGACCGATTTAACTTACCTTATCTTTTTTAAAAATAGCATCCTAGTTTAACATACAGTACTATATATTTTTTATACATATATATTTTTGTATATTTTACAGGGCATGGATGGATAGATGGAATGACAGACATAATGTCAGAATAATACATAGAACGATGGATGGATGGATGGACGGACATATAGATAGAACAAAGGATGAATGGATGGATGGAACGAGAGATATCATGACAGAATGATACACAGAATGATGGATGGATGGAACAACAGACATAATGACAGAATGATGGATGGATGGAATGACAGACATAATGACAGAATGATGGATGGATGGAATGACAGACATAATGACAGAATGATGGATGGATGGAATGACAGACATAATGACAGAATGATGGATGGATGGAATGACACACATAATGACAGAATAATACATAGAAAGATGGATGGATTCATGGACAAATAGATAGAACAAAGGTTGATTGGATAGATGGAACAACAGACAAAATGACAGAATGATACATAGAACGATGGATGGATGGATGGACAGATAGATAGAACAAAGGATGGATGATAGATGGATGATGGATGGATGGAACGACAGACATAATGACAGAATGATACAACGATGGATGGACAGATAGACAGAACAAAGGATGGATGTATGGATAAATGGATGGATGGAATGATTCGATGGATGGATAGATAAAACTAATGGATGGATGAAACGACAGACATAATTGACAGAACAATACATAGGACGATGCATGGAGTGATGGACAGACAGATAGACGGATGGATGGATAGAACGATAGACAGATAGACAGACTGACAGATGAATGGACGGATTGATAGAACAATACATGGATAGATGGATGGATGGACAGAAATAATGGCAGAAAGATAGATGCAACATTGATAGGTGTTTCAAACAGTGTAGTCAAGTCCATCTCAGCCAAGCCCCCGGTACAATTTTGACAGAGAGGAAAACCACAGAAAAAAATGAAATTGGGCTAATATTGGACTAGTTTTGAATAGCAATTGGGCTGGTTTTGATTCGCAGACCTGGCAACCCTGATTTCAAATAGTTTGCTCAGCAGTTGCTTGGTGGTTGCTTATTGGCCTAATTCAAAAGAGTCCATGCCCAGCTCTAAATATAGATGGATGGATGGACAGATAGATAGAACAAAGGATGGATGATCTTACCATTTCTTGCTAATCTATTGGACTTTCTTTCCCTTAAGTCGAATCACTTATAACAGCACAACTCTACTCAGCATGACACAGAACAACGACAGCAAAGCCTCATCCATACACAAACACACAGGATTATGCCCACCCACTAAACGCAATACTAATTTCACTTTACTGGAATCTAAACTAACTGGTGTTAATGCAGTAATTTTGCATCCAGTGGGAGTCCAGCCCAAATCTGAATCACTAATCTCAAAAGAACCTTGCTGGCATCTTCTGGCCTGAAGCAGCATCCGTTCTGCCAAAGTTAAACATGTTTATCAGCAAGTTTTGTTCACGATCTGGAATGGCTCAGCTTTCTGCTCCTGGCCCCTAATTTCGCAGGTCACTGCTCTGGATTATTAGCCTTCCGGATGCTTCCATTTTCCCTGAACCAGCAAATCTGTTGAGTTTGGTTAAGAGATGCGAGGAGTGGAAGGGGGACACAATGATCTCAGAAGAAGAGAGAGAGGAGCCCCTGTCATGACGACAGATGAATCTGCCAACTGCACGACACCTGCTCCCACAGCGACGGGCTGGTGGCCAATGAGAGCGAGTGGGTGGGCGCAGCAGGGTCCTGGCTGATTGTACGCATGCATATGTATGAGTGTGTATAGTGCCTGCCGTCCCAGCAGGCTATGAGTCTGTTCCTGTTCTTCATTCTTGTGCTGCACAAAATTACCAAGCACATGCCAGGTAATAAGGTAAAGGGACGGGATATTGTGGTACAGTATAGGAACAGAGATTTCACAGGCGTCTCTATGCTTCCTTCAAGCTCGACATAATTCTATATTCTGAGGCAGCTGTAATCTGACAATTTCATGTTCATAAATATCTAAAGAGTTTAAAACAGGCAGAGAAAACATGGTGGAAGGATTGAAAAATAGATCAAAATTCAAGAGCTTTCCTAGACTGTAAAAAAATTTACAAAGTTGTAAATAAAACAAATATTATTGGAGTTTCAGTTTTTCTATTTAAAAATGTAATTCAATGTTACTTGTCATTTCTATGTAATCATTTGTTAAATTTGCCAAAAATTTGAGAAAATTGTTTCAAAGTACGTCATACACCATTTTTAGTGTACTATTCATTAATGCAATTAATACACAAAACTAAATTATAAATGAATTATATAGAATGACAGAACAATAGAACGAGAGTTACAATGATAGAACGATAGACAGTGTTAGAACAATAGAGCTGTAGATAGAATGATAGAATGAGAGATAGAATGATAGAACGTTAGAATAACAGATAAATAGAATGATGGAGCGTTCGAATGACAGACAGACAGACAGACAGACAGATAGACAGATAGATAGATAGATAGATAGATGCTTTCTTATGATGATGTTAAAATTATTAGAACAATTATTTGTACGTTCATTAGGGAAATAAATATGAGGAGCATCAGCGCAGTGGAGTTTGAAATTTTACACTGAAGCATTCGCTTTGCTTTCATTCAGTAGGAATTGCTTCAGGGCAGGGTATGTTGTCGACACACACACACACACACACTGTGCAGAAGAGGAAGTCATCGGTGTGTGTGTGTGTTTGTGTGAAAACTGCAGCAGTTACTGACTTAAACTCTCACTCACGTCTCAATGCTGAACGCACACACAGAGCATTAACTAGCAGCCAGCCATTGCAGTCCTGCATCCCGCCTCACAGTCCTGGGACAATTTTATTTGCAATAGTGCAGTCAAGCAGGAAAACAAGAGAATGAAGAAATCAGAGGAGAGGAGAAGCTGCTCCATTCTCAAAATGAAGATGACTTGATGAGTGAATATGATAAAAATGTCAAACAGCTCAAGCACACACATGCTCTGCCTCCATGTCTGAGCATCACATCTTCAGAGGATTCAAACACTGATGTACATGAGGGACATACAGGAGAAGCTCTTGGCTTGCCCTCTACCTTCTCCTAACATACTATGTTTGCATGCTTGCATGTTTTCTGAAGCATTGTAGTGATTGCATAATGACTCTAGAGATGCCTCAAGATTTCCCTCCATGCCTCGTGACTCTGTCATATTAATCTATAAATCAAGAGACAAGCAGGCGCATATGCATGACAAGCTGTAGATTAATTAGAAGAATTGGTGGCTATGTTTGGAATATTATACCATACAGATCTGAAGTATGATAAAAGTATCATGGTTTCACCCCTTTTCACTAATTGATTTCCATGGCTTGAGGGCAATTTCTAGCTGATGAAAATGAAATAGGCCTAATGTAGTTAAGAATAACTAGAAAAATTTATATTTGCTATAAAAATTGCCATTAATAATTAAAATTTCCCATTAAACTTTCCAGGATTGAAGATCACAGATGTTTCCAGGTTTGCCATGATTTTAGGAAGCCTTAAATACTGCAACATGCAATATTGGCCAACATTAGGGTGAATTCAGGTAAATTGGGATGTTCCAACTATCCTGGTCCCATTATGTCCCATTATATGATTAATGAACTAGAATTAGGTCTAATATCAACTTGGATTTTTCCCTTTTTGGACTCTTGGAAAGGACTTTTGGACGTCTGTCTGTCTGTCCCCAGATAGCACACGTACGTCTGCAAGATGTCTGTTAAAGATCGCTTCATCTGGAAAGCATCTGCTGTGTACAAACATCTCATAGACGTCTTTAAGATGTCAGTTTTACATACATTCTAAATCATAAACATCTTAAAGACATTTTCTAAACATCTATTTGACATCTTATGGGAAACGTCCTATAGACGCATTGCAGATGAGCAAACACGTCTTGCAGATGTAAATGCAGACGTCAAATAGACATCTATGTGATGTACCTGTGCTATCAGGGTCGTAATTCAGACTGCCAACAATTGTACACAAAATTGTTTTAAAAATTATTTACGAGATGATATATAAATGCCAGTCGCAAAAAAGCAACACAGTGTGTAATTCCACTGCTTCAAACTTTTTTAGCATTGCATACTGAATTTTATTTCACATTTTTAATGGCACTGCAATTTCGCTGACCTCGCTGCACGCCGTCTCGACACATCAGCCAACCTGATGTCAGCAAAAACGAAAGCGCAAAATGAGTAGCAGGTAGAGAGCGTTTTTTCATTGGCTGGCCGCTCCCCTGACTCTCTCGGCTGTTTAGAGTCCGGTGTGATTTCTCATAATGCAGAATAAGGGAATGGTGCCATTTCATGCATGGAATTAAAAAAAAAAGTAGGCATACAGTAGGCTAGTATTTCACACTGAACAAACCCTGAATGCTCGTTTTAAATGGGCGGGGAGGAGAAGGGAACCTCCATCTGCAGAAAAACCGAGGGAACCCCGCCTGCATGGTGCATCCCCGTCAGGTCCCGAGCAATAAAGTGCCCTTTATCACATCTCTAACATTTAGACCGTTTAAACATCTATCCACCGCACTGCCTTATTTATATCAGATTCAACAAATAAAACAATTATGATATGAAGGTCACATAGTAAGAGTCCCGTTTATGTAACCAAACAAACAAAATACATTATAATAACGGACTTTGTGATGGATTGAAGACACATCATGGAAGCTAAAAGATGACAATCGACCCCTGTGCGGACTGCTTTCAGTTAAAGCGATCACACTGACATAAAGACACAAACAAGTGGCCACAGACACCAAAGGGAAGCCAACATGCGCATATATATGCAAGCCACAACTAAAAAAAAATGACTATAATAGTTAAGCAGCAGTCATATGGTTATATACATGCACATATATATCCTAAAATCCTGTATAAACGCAGTGCACATCTCGCATCATGACCAAACGCAACTATGGGAATCTGCACACAAACATGCAATAACAATACTTTAAGAACTAAAAATAATAACAATCCTTTTGCATGTTATATCTGTATCAAAAGGACCATTGAAGAACATGTTCTGACATTTAAAAGCCAAATAAGTTGAAGGCTTCGTGTTATTCCAGTTTACACCTGCTCTTTGACTGGTGCTCGTTTACTTTTCAGTCTCAAACAGAAGCAAGCATCATCATACTGAGAGCTGAAGCATGAAAACGCATCTCAAATGAAGCCGCGTTTCACGTTTTGCGCGATCAAACGTTTGTTCAGGACAAGTTTCAATCGCGTTTGATTTGTTGTCGTACCTTGTATCCTAGTTTGCTGTGTTGTTCAAGGCAGGCGTGGCTGTGAAGCGCATGTTGCTGCTGGGTCATTCATTGAAAAACTGCTCCGCTTGAGCTGATATGTGTGATATGTGTGTCTCTCTGCGGTTTGACTCTGTTGTATTTCACTCTCTCGTGCAGTGGAAATACTCTCGAGCGCGCACTCCACGCAGCCTGGCGCGTCCTGCGGTGGGGAGGGTGATACGCGAACGCGCAAGCGACTAAACACGAGAGCGCGCATTGTTTCATCTAAAAGGTGACAGACATGAAGGAAAATAATGAAGTCAGCTGACATGTATACTGGCAAAGTCTACAATCTATCTATCCATCCATCCATCCATCCATCCATCCATCCATCCATCCATCCATCCATCCATCCATCCATCCATCCATCCATCCATCCATCCATCCATCCATCCATCCATCCATCCATCCATCCATCCATCCATCCATCCATCCATCCATCCATCCATCCATCCATCCATCCATCCATCCATCCATCCATCCATCCATCCATCCATCCATCCATCCATCCATCCAGCTGTCTGGCTGTCT
Source organism: Sinocyclocheilus rhinocerous (assembly GCF_001515625.1). Lineage (NCBI taxonomy): Eukaryota > Metazoa > Chordata > Actinopteri > Cypriniformes > Cyprinidae > Sinocyclocheilus > Sinocyclocheilus rhinocerous. Next base: position 294,623 of record NW_015667412.1, read on the forward strand.
ATCTATCTAATCCTCAAGCACTCATACAACCCTCTGATATGTAACATTATGGAATGTTATGATATCAGAGATAATAATTTTCTTAACTGTATATTCAATAATGAAAATGAAAAAGAAATTCTGATATCTGCTTTCTCGATTCTGGTTAAGGATTCTGAACAACTTTTACTGAAAGTAGCTAATAGCCGTAAAGCTAGACTGGTATAAATGATACAACTTAGATAGTAGATAAAGAAAATGGTATTTCACTTCACAGTTGCTACTGTGCAGTCACTTATACAGTTGCACACATAGGCGGAGCGTGTGTAAGGCGCTGGCCACGGGGGTCTTGGGGCAAAAACTGACACTAAATTGGACAAAAATGCCCCTACACAAATAAATTAAATCTATTACGTCTGTTGCTAACAAAGTGTAAATGAATAGAAAGTGTCGACTGCGTATTAAATTAAGATTTGCTCATGTTGCACCGTATTTCATTTTAGGCGTTTTTACAGCGTTGCGCATTATAACCAATCACACACGATCCTGTTGAGCTTATGAATGCAATGGCCAATCAGAGGCGTTCAGATGAGTCATCGCTGAAACTAAGCAGCTTTGCTGAATGCGCGCAGGTTCGATGACTGAATTCCGCGAATTCTCTCATCATAAACAACAAAGCGCAGATGTACGCACAATGTAAGTAAGATATTCATTTCGTAGTGTAGACAGCTTCAGTGATTATAACTATTGTTTTGTTTTTTTGAGAGTGCGATAGATCAAAGTTAGTGATAATGTCATTTATGTACATAATTTATTAGCCGTTAATAATAACCGTGGGAAGGAAACGTTATACACTCTAAAAAATGCTGGGTTAAAAAGGGACAACCCCAGCTATTGGGTTGTTTTGACCCATCGGTTGGGGTGTTTTGAACCAACCGCTGGGTCAAATCAACCCAACCGCTGGGTCAAAACAACCCAATAGCTGGGTTTGTCCCTTTTTAACCCAGCGCTGGGTTATATTTAACCCAGCATTTTTTAGAGTGTATAATTATCAATTTCTAATGTTTTCATTAAACTGTAATCACATTAAATACAAATTCAGTCCCATTAAACATGTTTTATTAGCCTACATGACACCCATGTCTGGTTCTTGCCTAAAAAAGACAGGTTTATGATGTTTGTATTTAATAGATTTGGCTGCTTTTAGTCTTACCCTGGAGTTGGTTCACCCTCCGCCTATGGTTGCACATGTAATTTGTGTTCCAAACCTGTATGCATTTCTTTCTTATGTTGGACACAGAAGACAATATTTTGGGGAAAAAATGCATCATACAGTGTCAGTGGGGTCCAGTGTTCTTTAAGCAGTGTTCTTCAAAATATCTTATTTTGTGTTCTGCAGAAGAAAGAAATGTGACGACATGAGGGTGAGTAATTGGTCATTTTCATTTCGGGGTATTCCTTTAAGTTGCTCTAATTGAAATGGAATTGAAAAAGCATGTAAAACTAATGTTTAATCATTTAGCACAGACATTGTTCATTTTTATTTCATTAAAATCCTGGTACATCAAAATTAAAATATTTTCAGTTCCCACCACATTCTGTAAAATCCTGTTAAATTATTTGATAAGTCAATAACGCTCTCTGCAGGTTATAATGAGAACTTGCAGTCTAGTGATGTACAAAAACATGCATTTCATGCATAGTTTGTTTTGTCGTAATGCGTATCTGTATTTTTCTTTCCAAAATGGTCTCAGTTTTGTTAAGATGGAAACTATAATCTGGAAACTGATCGTTTCAGAGATAGAAGAGTTAGTAACAGTGATAGTTCAGAAGTCAGATCAGAAATGTCATTAATCATGAGATTTATTGGTCTTTACAAAACCAAGAAGTCTTTTGTTCAGAAACATTATTCCATTTTATTTTATATTATTTTGTATTTTATAAAGTCAATAACTTATTGGGTAGGTTAGGCCTACCATCACACGCAGTCTCTAACACGCACAGCATCAGACATTATGAACGAATTATCTAAAATCTTTATTTCATATGAAATTTTTTTTTTTTTCATAAATGAAACATTGTTTGATGAAGTGTCTTTTTCGAGTCTAATTTTAAGTCCCACAGGTGGTCAGCTAAACGTTCGTGTAAAATAAACACTAGTTCGTGTTAATGTTTATTTATTTATTTATTTATTTAGTCATTTGGCAGACGCTTTTATCCAAAGCGACTTACAAATGAAATAATGTGCTGAAATACACATTCGTACGACTGCGGAGACTATTTTCTTCAGATTTTTTTCTTCAGAGAATCTTAAAAATACCAAATTGAGGAAACGAGAAAACGCAACATCTTAGTAGGGATTTGATTGGATAACTGCCAAACCCCACTGACTTACAGCCAATCAGATACGTGTTATTTGCACGTTGCGTAATTAATATTCATAAGCCAGGTATCCACTGTCTGTTCGCAGTTATCCATATTTACCATAATAGAGCCAGATTTCTATCGTACGTTATTGTTATCCCCATCGGTGTGTATTTATGAGAAGCGTCAATACCGCTTTAGTCTCATCTAAAACATCATATACATGTTGACTTGAAAAAAGCCCTCTGGCGCTAAAATGGTTTCTTCCAGCAAAGTGAAAGTAACGGTTAAAGGAGCCATATTTTCCTCAAAGTAACTGCGTCACGTTATCCTAGCACAAAAAGTGAGTATAAAAGGTCATTTTTGATACACAGAAGCTCGCGTGATGATTATATTTGGTAGATAAACACCATTTGTAAAATGTTGTAGCCTGTCCGATAATATCGACGCGAGAGCAGCTGTGCGTTACTGTAGGTCAAGTGCGGTACGACGTCGCGAGGTTTGACGGTAACGCGGCTTAATATTATCACTAAAATATACGAGTTACGATTTTCGCTTATTGTTGTACTGCATCGTTTAAACTATTATTATCGCTCAATCACCTTTTATGCTTTGTTTTTGTTGTTTTTCGATCGTATGTTGCTGACGCCATCTGTCCTGCAGTCACCCACCTCAATGCTAATGAAATAATCATGAAAAAAACAACGAAAAATAAGAATCCTTTAAAGTAATAATAATAATAACAACAATAATAATAATATAAAAATAAAACAATACAACTCCACTGTAACAAAACCGAAGAATAGGCCTACACTACACAGCAGTCATATTTAGAAACAATAAGCGAGAACACCAGTTTCCTTTGTTTATATATATATATAAAAAAATTAAAAAAACCTGTGGGTGTGACTTCCTCACATTACATTTGGTATATTTGCAAGTTAAAGCAAATGGATCATACCAAGTAAACCCTAGTGGTAGGGGAGCAAGAATATACGAGTCAAAACCAGGAAATGGTAGAAACTACTTGTGAGCATCTTTGCTCAGACCAGTTACAATTATAAGTGAGCTTGACTTGTTCAAGAACATATTTTAATAGCCTTAGCCCATTCCTTCTGTCTTTGGTGTTTACACAAACAACATAATGGGGTGTGTTCTGACTAAATTCAATTGACTAAATAGCAACATTTACAAATACATTCAGGTTCAACATTACATGAAGCTAAATTTCTAGTTGAATTACTGTGATAGTGTTTAATGTGTCTGAATCAGTGTCTCTGTTATTTCCAGTCGGAGTCAGTAAGAGGAGATCAGACTAATCAGACGCACCAGTGCAGCTTCGTGAGGACAGAATGAGTCAAGTACAAAAAAACAAAGATGGAGATTTTTCTCCGGGATGCAGGTACTCTCATTAAAGACAACATGAAATCAAAACTGACCACTTTTACTTTGTTAATACACTTTTTCTGGTTTTATTATGAAAGACACACACCAGTTGACACACCACCAAGCCCTCTTGTTTGCTGTATTACAGTTCAGTGCAGCAGGAGAGATCAGATTCAGCAGAGCCCAGCTGTGTGTCCATGAAGAGTGACTGGTCTATAGATCCTCCACCAGAAATGAAGGGTGGAGACAGGCATAGTGTCAGGTCTTATGGTATTACCATGACTGAACTCTTGTGTTCTTTCCCAGTTTCTTAATGTTTTGATAAGCAACAGTAATATGAAAAAACGCCAATATTCAATAAATTGTGGAATTTTGGAAATCGGTTTAAATGTGTGTTGGAACAGAGTACTGCTCTCTAATTCATAACTGAAAGTATTATAAAATTAGTCACAATAATTAATAAACAAACTTGCAGGGGGTGGGTAATATGCATAACTTCATAATGTTCCAATTCTGCAGAGGGTTCACATCACAAAGACTGAATCTACGGTAACTTTACAAATTAAATGTAACCTCTGTTCTGTTACAGTTTAGCTCAGCAGATTCAGAGATCAGATTCAGCAGAGCCCAGCTGTGTGTCCATGAAGAGTGACTGGTCTATAGATCCTCCACCAGAAATGAAGGGTGGAGACAGGCATAGTGTCAGGTACACAATTACTTATGGTATTGAACTCTTGTGTTCTTTCCCAGTTTCTTAATGTTTTGATAAGCAACAGTAATATGAAAAAACGCCAATATTCAATAAATTGTGGAATTTTGGAAATCGGTTTAAATGTGTGTTGGAACAGAGTACTGCTCTCTAATTCATAACTGAAAGTATTATAAAATTAGTCACAATAATTAATAAACAAACTTGCAGGGGGTGGGTAATATGCATAACTTCATAATGTTCCAATTCTGCAGAGGGTTCACATCACAAAGACTGAATCTACGGTAACTTTACAAATTAAATGTAACCTCTGTTCTGTTACAGTTTAGCTCAGCAGATTCAGAGATCAGATTCAGCAGAGCCCAGCTGTGTGTCCATGAAGAGTGACTGGTCTATAGATCCTCCACCAGAAATGAAGGATGGAGACAGAAGGTACACATTTGCTTATGGTATTACCATGACATTTCATGTTTCTCATGGCCACCAACATTTAATAAATAGTTGGAATTTTGTTGTGCAACAATCTGTTGTGTTAAACAGAACTGAGAGCATTGTGCTTTAATTCGTAACTAAAAGTATTATTAATTTAGCCACCATACTAAACAAGCATGCAGTGGGTGGGTAATATATATAACTTCATGTAGTTCTGCAGGCACTGGTTCCATGTGGGCCTGCTCAATGGTTGACATCATAAAAGATTAATCAATTAACTTAAAAATATATATATAATTTTAAGCTGTTCTGTTACAGTTTAGCTCAGCAGAAGAGATCAGATTCAGCAGAGCCCAGCTGTGTGTCCATGAAGAGTGACTGGTCTATAGATCCTCCACCAGAAATGAAGGATGGAGACAGAAGTCAAAGTGTACATGATCGCTTACGGTATTGAACTCTCATGGTGCCTGGTTTTTATAAAATGGCAGCAACAGCAATGTAAACCGACAGGTAAAATACAAGGTTTTGATGCTGCAAAGATTCATCATATAGTTCATAATCAATGACATGATCAATAATTGTAAGGATTCACTTCATTAGACTTCTACTGTTTTTATACATGTAATAATGTAGTATTTTAATTTTACAGCCATGACGTCCTCAACACGTTTAGATCAAATCTGATGAAGAAGTTTCAGTGTCTGTATGAGGGAACAGCAAAGCAGGGAAACCCAAAACAGTCTCTGTGCAGAAGTTCATCCTGGACTGGGCTGAAGGGAAAGAGAATCAGGACGTCCAGCTCATATTTCCTCTTCCTTTCAGAGAGCTCAATCTGATGAAGGACAAAACACTCAGTCTTTCAGATCTTCTTCATGACTTTTTCCCTGAAACAAAAGAAATAGACATTTTCAGTGATGAATATGAAGTGTTGTTCATCTTTGATGGTCTGGACGAGTGCCGTCTTCCCTTAAACTTTAAAAGCAATGAGACTCTCACTCAGGATGCGACCAAAGAGACATCAGTGGACGTGCTGCTGATGAACCTCATTGTGGGGAATCTGCTTCCCTCTGCTCTCATCTGGATCACCTCCAGACCAGCAGCAGCTGATCTCGTCCCCTCAGAGTGTGTCCATCGAGTGACAGAGGTACGAGGCTTCAATGACCCACAGAAGGAGGAATACTTCAGGAAGAGAATCAGTGATCAGAGTCTGGCCGACAGGATCATCTCACACCTGAAGTCATCAAGGAGCCTCTTCATCATGTGCCACATCCCAGTCTTCTGCTGGATCTCAGCCGCTGTTCTAGAGAAGATGTTGAGTCCAGCAGAGAGTGGAGAGATTCCCAAGACTCTCACTCAAATGTACACACACTTCCTGATGGCACAGATTAACATTAAAGTCACAAAGTACAATGAGAAGAAGGACACTGACAAAGAGATGATTTTCAAACTAGGGAAACTGGCATATGAGCAACTGGATAGAGGCAATGTGATCTTCTATGAGGAAGACCTGAGAGAGTGTGGCATTGATGTGACAGAAGCATCAGTGTACTCAGGATTGTGCACTCAGATCTTCAGAGAGGAGTTTGGCTTGTATCAGGGGAAAGGCTTCTGCTTTGTTCATCTGAGCGTTCAGGAAAATCTAGCTGCTCTATATGTGCACCTCTCCTGTACAAACCACAACAGAAATGTGTTTGACCAAATCCCCAAACAGAGTTTGCGGTCAAAAAACTTGTTTCAGCTCAATTCAGAACATGTTTCATTATCTGCTCTGCATCAGAGAGCTGTGGATGAGGCTCTACAGAGTAAAACTGGTCATCTGGACCTTTTCCTGCGGTTTCTTCTGGGTCTGTCAGTGAAGACTAATCAGAGTCTTCTACAAGGACTAATGACACTGACAAAAATCAGCTCTAACAGCAATGAGGAAACAGTTGAGTACATCAAGAAGAAGATCAGGAACATATGCTCTCCAAAAAAAATCATCAATCTGTTCCACTGTCTGAATGAACTGGGTGATCATTCACTAGTGGAGGAAATACAACAGTATCTGAGATCTGGAAGAATAGCAGAAGCCAATCTCTCCTGTTTGCAGTGGTCAGCTTTACTGTTTGTCTTGTTGACATCAGAGCAAATGATGCATGTTTTTGAGCTGAATAAATTTGTTAGAAGAGAAAATACTTCAAATAAAGTTCTTCGGAAGCTACTTCCTGTGATTAAAGAATCCACATCAGCACAGTAAGTAACACAGATGATTGCTACACTGTCTAGACATTTCACTGAAAGCAGGGACGCAGGAAGATGTTTCAGGTTGAGGGTGTTGTCTGTATTTGGGGGGGGGGAGTCATGTCTAAAAAACAAGTCAAAACTCCATTAAGCACAGTGCTGACCCACGTTTCCAATGACTTAGTAGTGGTAGTAGTCTTTCTTCTAGATTTGATATTATATTTTGATATTTCATACCATAAAGTTCTGTGGGTTAACATTTAAAAGCAAAGAGTTTAAGACAGCCATGAATATTATTAATTATTAGTGAATACGATTATTATCATTACACAATTTTTTCACCCCTGATGAGTTTGCCTCCCTGAAGAAGTAATTTAGATATATAACTATCAAAATAATCAGTTCACACATAGGATATTTATGAATAAAATAATTCGATTTTACACAGATGAGACAAATTAAGGCCCTGGAACTGCTACGCAATATTATGGGATATCCGTCAATTGGATGTGTGTTGCATCACAGCAAGAGGCAATTTCAAGTTCTTTTTTACTGTTACCTTGTTAAATGTATTGTACTTAAAAAGTTTCAATCTCTACAGTTTAGAAGACTGCAATATCACAGACAAAAGTTGTACTGCTTTGGCTTCAGCTCTGAGATCAAACCCCTCACACCTGAGAGAACTGGATCTGTCTCAGAATAAAATAGGAGACTCTGGAGTGACTGCTCTCTCTGCTGGACTGGAGAATCCTCACTGCAAATTAGAGAAACTGGGGTATAATGATCTGAACGACACAGCACACTGGTGTTTTCCATGTAATGAAGCTGTTGCTAAACAGTGTTTGTTCATTGCAGATTGAGGGATTGTGGCATCACAGGTGAAGGTTGTGCTGCTCTGGCTTTAGCTCTGAGATCAAACCCTGAACACCTGAGAGAACTGGATCTGTCTGAGAATAACCTAGGACGTTCTGAAGTGCAGTTACTTTCTGACCTAAAGGATGATCCACATTATAAACTGGCGGAACTATACTATTGTGAGTATATTTTTATTTAAAGCTTTTAAATAGACTAACAGGCCTCATATACAGTATAATTGTAAAATATAAGATAATAATTCAGCTCCACTTTAGTCTCTGTACTTTAAACTTAAATAAGAGTTTAATTCTGTGATGTGTTTTCATTCATATCTCTGGCTGTAATATGAATAGTAATTGTGTGTGTGTGTTTTTTTTTAATGAATCTGATGATGTAATGTGACAGCAGTAATGTCTCATTCTCATATGTGACTGTCTGTGTTTTATTTTAGGACTCTCAGTATTTAGACGTCAGTCCAGTTTCCTCAGGATCAGCTGATGGTGAATAAGGAGCCACTACAGAGACTGCAGACCCAGTGATCACACAATGTGTTATCATTTGTGAAAAAATTATTTGTGAAATCATTTTTTTCTGTAAACTTATTTGAAAAACAAATATCGTACTTTTCACTCCACTACATTTCTATCACGGTCCTCGATGTAGAAATTCATTACTATGTAGCAGCTTTGAATGTCAGTGGGTGATTTTTTTCTTCTTCTCTAAAACATTACTTTATTTCTTTTGAATTTTTTTAGACAGCCTATCAGTAATCACTCTTGTAGGGCTACGTGAAGTGATTTCCCAGCACCTTTTTGAACACTGAACAGTTGCAAATGTGATATTTATTTACAACAATTCAGTAATAAGAAGTTAATATTGTAGTATATATTACACACAATATTGTCTGATTTTGCAAAATTGTGTAAATTTAAATATTACCTGTAAAGTCACAGAACTGTTGTGCATCTCCTAACAAAAAACAATAGGTGTTTGATTTGAAGCAGCACTGCACAGATCGTTCTGTTCGTACCAATTAGAGAGCATTTTTGAATGTTTGTTTTGATGTCAATAAATCTTGCTGTTTTGCTTTTTTGTTAAAGCAGTGTTGCTGTTGTAAAGTTATACAGCTACAGTTGTGTTGCTGGGTTTTAAAGCAGGTTTGATTTTATTTTATTTTTTAATCAGTCTGTATTTACAACAATTTCACCGTCCACTCAGTTCAAATGTGGATGAATGGCTACACGTAGATTGGTGCACACACTGCCAGAGCTGTGTGAGATCACTACCATGCTGCTCTGTGGGGGTGGGTTAGGGGTGTTAAATAATTTCTTTTTTGTTAACTCACTTGTTTAATTTCTATAGGTTTTTAACATTCTAAAAGCTCTTTACTCCAAAGATATACTACAAGATAGTCAGTGTATTCAGTAGGTGTAATGTATTGTAAGTTGCTTCAGAGGCATAAGGTATTGCAAGTATTACACACAACAAGAATAAAACATTGCATTGACATAAAAAAAAGCAAATTTACATTTGGTACTTAAGTACTTTTAAAAGCAAGTACTTCTGTACTTTTACTTAAGTAATGGAGTTGTGTACTTTGTCCACCTCTGGCTCTTTTTAATTTGCAGCAGTGGCCCCTCGGCCCCACCCAATTCTCTGAAGCTTTTGCTAGCACTTCAGTTTTACCTATCATTCATAATTGACCAACACAAATAGAATTGATCAATCTGATAAAAGACAGACAAATTAATCCAAATAAAATAAATTGTTTTATATATTTCAAAAATAAAAAGAAATTTGGCCCCAAACGAGCCAGCTGAACAGCAGTGCTCAATGTACATTCTGTACTCATACAGTAGGACTGCAGAACTTGTCCTGAGCATGTATATCAAGCTGTGTGTGTGTGTGTGTGTGAGAGAGAGAGAAAGAGAGAGTGAGTACACATTTCAGCTTATGAATGGTGTTTTATGTTGTAAGATTTTGTTGCACATTTTGATGCCTTGATGACAGGGGTCGGGGGCTCCCACCTAAAGCACTGTGGCTCAAGGCCAGCCAATTTCGCTGTCATGATGGATGATAGTGTTCCGTTCAGAGCTGAACTCTTGCTAGTTTTGGTTTTGTTCAAACCCACCGTGGAGAAACACTCTCTCTGCATCTGCATTCGAGTGGGGAAGCCACAGTGCTTTAAGTGGGAGCCCCCGACCCCTCATCAAGACATCAAAATGTGCAACAAGCACTTGCAACACAAAACACTTAATATTTAAATACTTAATATTTCATGCATAGTTTTTGTCTTAATGCATATCTGTATATATATCTGTATGTTTTAAGATGAAAATTATAGTTTTAAGATTTATTGTTTCAGTGATACAAAAGTTGGTGACAAAGTGAGTTCAGAAGTCAGATCAAAAATGCCATTACAAAATCAGAAAGTGTTTGAGACTTTTAATTCAGAAACATTATTCTATTTTATTTTATATATTATTTTGTATTTTATGAAGTCAATAACTTGGGTAGGTTACCATCACACAGTCTTTAACATGCACAGCATCAGACATTATGAATGAATTATCTCAAATTTTCATTCCATGTGATAAAAATGTTAACATAGATGAAACATTGTTTAATGAAGTGTCATTTTTCAAGTCTATCTTTAATTACCAGGTGGTCAGCTAAACGTTCGCGTAAAATAAACACTAGTTCGTGTTAATGTGCTGAAAAACATTCTTACGACTGCGGAGACTCTTTTCTTCAGATTTTTACCAGAGAATCTTAAAAATACAAAATAGAGGAAATAAGAAAAGGCAACAAATTACTAGGGATTTGATAGGATAACTGCCAAACCCCACTGATTTACAGCCAATCAGATACGTTCTAGGTACACTGCGTAGGCTAATTAATATTCATAAGCCAGGTATCCGCTACAATGTAGCGTTTGTATATATTCGCTGTGATTACTATCGTACATTGTTATCCCCATCGGTGTGTATTTATGAGAAACGTCAATACCGCTTTAGTCTCATCTAAAACATCACATACACGTTGAATGGAAAAAAGCCCTCTAGCGCTAAAAATTTTTTTCCATGTTGATATCAATAGAGACAAAAGTGAAAGTAAGTTACAGGAGCCATTTTATCCTCAAAAATAACTGCGTCATGTTGTCATAGCATAAAAAGTGAGTATCAGTTGTAATTTTTTGATACACAAAAGCTCGCGTGATGATTATATTTGGTAGATAAACACCTTTTGTAAAACGTTGTTAAGCCTGTGTCCGATAATATCGACGCGAGAGCAGCTGTGCGTTACTGTAGGTCGAGTGCGTCACGACGTCGCGAGGTTTGACGCTAACGCGGCTTAATATCATCACTAAAATATACGAGTTACGATTTTCGCTTATTGTTGTACTGCATCGTTTAGACTATTATTATCGCTCAATCACCTTTTATGCTTTGTTTTTGTTGTTTTTCGATCGTATGTTGCTGACGCCATCTGTCCTGCAGTATAACCTCATCCACTTGTTACTTTCTCCGCTTCAGCGATTTCCGGCGGCAGCGTAACAGCTCGTCAATTCATGTTCGTGCAAGGGAAGAGACGGACAAAATTACCGATGCATGCCATTTTTTTACTCGTTCTCATGTTGTCAGGTTCACAGTGCCAAACAGCTCCCGGGTGGACTGATTTTACTTAACTTGTAAGCGGAATACAAACTTT
>NW_015667412.1:307293-313716 GCF_001515625.1 Sinocyclocheilus rhinocerous
ACACAATATTGTCTGATTTTGCAAAATTGTGTAAATTTAAATATTACCTGTAAAGTCACAGAACTGTTGTGCATCTCCTAACAAAAAACAATAGGTGTTTGATTTGAAGCAGCACTGCACAGATCGTTCTGTTCGTACCAATTAGAGAGCATTTTTGAATGTTTGTTTTGATGTCAATAAATCTTGCTGTTTTGCTTTTTTGTTAAAGCAGTGTTGCTGTTGTAAAGTTATACAGCTACAGTTGTGTTGCTGGGTTTTAAAGCAGGTTTGATTTTATTTTATTTTTTAATCAGTCTGTATTTACAACAATTTCACCGTCCACTCAGTTCAAATGTGGATGAATGGCTACACGTAGATTGGTGCACACACTGCCAGAGCTGTGTGAGATCACTACCATGCTGCTCTGTGGGGGTGGGTTAGGGGTGTTAAATAATTTCTTTTTTGTTAACTCACTTGTTTAATTTCTATAGGTTTTTAACATTCTAAAAGCTCTTTACTCCAAAGATATACTACAAGATAGTCAGTGTATTCAGTAGGTGTAATGTATTGTAAGTTGCTTCAGAGGCATAAGGTATTGCAAGTATTACACACAACAAGAATAAAACATTGCATTGACATAAAAAAAAGCAAATTTACATTTGGTACTTAAGTACTTTTAAAAGCAAGTACTTCTGTACTTTTACTTAAGTAATGGAGTTGTGTACTTTGTCCACCTCTGGCTCTTTTTAATTTGCAGCAGTGGCCCCTCGGCCCCACCCAATTCTCTGAAGCTTTTGCTAGCACTTCAGTTTTACCTATCATTCATAATTGACCAACACAAATAGAATTGATCAATCTGATAAAAGACAGACAAATTAATCCAAATAAAATAAATTGTTTTATATATTTCAAAAATAAAAAGAAATTTGGCCCCAAACGAGCCAGCTGAACAGCAGTGCTCAATGTACATTCTGTACTCATACAGTAGGACTGCAGAACTTGTCCTGAGCATGTATATCAAGCTGTGTGTGTGTGTGTGTGTGAGAGAGAGAGAAAGAGAGAGTGAGTACACATTTCAGCTTATGAATGGTGTTTTATGTTGTAAGATTTTGTTGCACATTTTGATGCCTTGATGACAGGGGTCGGGGGCTCCCACCTAAAGCACTGTGGCTCAAGGCCAGCCAATTTCGCTGTCATGATGGATGATAGTGTTCCGTTCAGAGCTGAACTCTTGCTAGTTTTGGTTTTGTTCAAACCCACCGTGGAGAAACACTCTCTCTGCATCTGCATTCGAGTGGGGAAGCCACAGTGCTTTAAGTGGGAGCCCCCGACCCCTCATCAAGACATCAAAATGTGCAACAAGCACTTGCAACACAAAACACTTAATATTTAAATACTTAATATTTCATGCATAGTTTTTGTCTTAATGCATATCTGTATTTTTCGTTTCAGAATGGTCTCTGTTTTAAGATGAAAATTATAGTTTTAAGATTTATTGTTTCAGTGATACAAAAGTTGGTGACAAAGTGAGTTCAGAAGTCAGATCAAAAATGCCATTACAAAATCAGAAAGTGTTTGAGACTTTTAATTCAGAAACATTATTCTATTTTATTTTATATATTATTTTGTATTTTATGAAGTCAATAACTTGGGTAGGTTACCATCACACAGTCTTTAACATGCACAGCATCAGACATTATGAATGAATTATCTCAAATTTTCATTCCATGTGATAAAAATGTTAACATAGATGAAACATTGTTTAATGAAGTGTCATTTTTCAAGTCTATCTTTAATTACCAGGTGGTCAGCTAAACGTTCGCGTAAAATAAACACTAGTTCGTGTTAATGTGCTGAAAAACATTCTTACGACTGCGGAGACTCTTTTCTTCAGATTTTTACCAGAGAATCTTAAAAATACAAAATAGAGGAAATAAGAAAAGGCAACAAATTACTAGGGATTTGATAGGATAACTGCCAAACCCCACTGATTTACAGCCAATCAGATACGTTCTAGGTACACTGCGTAGGCTAATTAATATTCATAAGCCAGGTATCCGCTACAATGTAGCGTTTGTATATATTCGCTGTGATTACTATCGTACATTGTTATCCCCATCGGTGTGTATTTATGAGAAACGTCAATACCGCTTTAGTCTCATCTAAAACATCACATACACGTTGAATGGAAAAAAGCCCTCTAGCGCTAAAAAATTTTTTCCATGTTGATATCAATAGAGACAAAAGTGAAAGTAAGTTACAGGAGCCATTTTATCCTCAAAAATAACTGCGTCATGTTGTCATAGCATAAAAAGTGAGTATCAGTTGTAATTTTTTGATACACAAAAGCTCGCGTGATGATTATATTTGGTAGATAAACACCTTTTGTAAAACGTTGTTAAGCCTGTGTCCGATAATATCGACGCGAGAGCAGCTGTGCGTTACTGTAGGTCGAGTGCGTCACGACGTCGCGAGGTTTGACGCTAACGCGGCTTAATATCATCACTAAAATATACGAGTTACGATTTTCGCTTATTGTTGTACTGCATCGTTTAGACTATTATTATCGCTCAATCACCTTTTATGCTTTGTTTTTGTTGTTTTTCGATCGTATGTTGCTGACGCCATCTGTCCTGCAGTATAACCTCATCCACTTGTTACTTTCTCCGCTTCAGCGATTTCCGGCGGCAGCGTAACAGCTCGTCAATTCATGTTCGTGCAAGGGAAGAGACGGGCAAAATTACCGATGCATGCCATTTTTTTACTCGTTCTCATGTTGTCAGGTTCACAGTGCCAAACAGCTCCCGGGTGGACTGATTTTACTTAACTTGTAAGCGGAATACAAACTTTATCCCTCAGTTCTCAACTGCACAACACACAGTGAGGACACGTCTCTCCAGCACATTTCACACTGAACTACATTACACATAATGCATCTCACTCTGGACTACAACTCCCGTACATAGCTGTCTTAAAGCGGCAACTCCTTTTTCCTCTCTCCCGCAACACACTGCTAATGAAATAATCATCGTGGGAAAAAAACGAAAAACAAGAATCCTTTTAAGTAATAATAATAATATAAAAATAAAACAATATTTATAACTAAAACAATAGAATATAACTCCACTGTAACAAAACAGAAGAATATAGTAGCTACACAGCAGTCATAGCCTATTTAGCAAGAAGGCAGGCGCTCAACCCCAAAATGGATCATAGCAAGTAAACCCTAGTGGTAGGGGAGCAAGAAAAGATAGAGTCAAAACCAGTAGCGGCTCCTGACTGTAAATTTAGGTGGGGCAGATTCTGGGTCGTAGCATTATTTTATAATAAACTCAAGAAAGCTTATAGTCTTTATAGTCTAACACATGCACACACACTTTTGGCAGAGATCTAATGTCCTTTCGTTATTCAGCCTGTGGGCGGCACGGCACGCTAATGTTGATTGACAGGCTCGAAGTACACACACACACAGAATGCTATAGAATTATTGCCTTAATATTGTCTCCGAATGTTGATTTTTAGAATGTTACAAGTTGTAGTGGAATTTAAGTGAGGAAACGAATATCATGTCTCATCTCAAAACGAACATAAAACAAACACAACATAACTATATAAAGGCTTTTTATGTGAGCACATTTAAACTACAGGATTGACACTTTCATTAATTTAAAACACTACTCCACATAGGAAAAACAGACATGCCAGCTACTTACTGACCTGATGCAGATACATAGGCCTATAGCTAAAGATGACTGATATCGTCTCCTCTTGATCTGGAGCAGGGATGGGCAACTGGCATACGGCCCGCATTGCCTTTTAGTCCGGCCCGCTGGATCATATTTTACTCGGATGATCAATTTTAAAACATTTGAAAAGTAAGTCATGGAAAGATTGCTTTCAGTTTATGATGCTGATACTAAAAAAAACCAGGAAAGGTCACTAGTTTCCAGCCGCTCACCGTATTAATTACAGCGTAGTAGGATGTGAACATTCACTAACATTAGCAAAAATAAATGAAAAATTGACAATGAAAATCGTATTTTCCAGTCAAGATGGTAAACAGATTATCTTTTTACCAAGTTCAAGGGGATACCCATATGTTTGGATTGTTTGGAAACGTAATCTGTAATTAAAGATTTGAATCTAAATCGCCATTACACCACTGCTCACAAAGTATGAAAGAAACGCCAGGGACGCCAGAGTTGCACTTGCGTCAAATTTCAAATGTAAAATGCATAGTCAACAAAACTTTTTTTGTCAAATGCATGACAGAAATGCAAGTTTCAAAGGCAAGTGCCGTGCTGCTTTGTGTACTGCGGTTACCTTGGAAACCGCTATATTTCTGCCGTTCCGAAAGCGCCTCCTACTGGCAGAGAATGAATTTGCATTTTCAACAAGCCCTTCTGCTGTTTTTGTTCAGACCAGTGTGAAAATCGACCCATAATTATGTAGCAAACACGCAGTTGTAAATGTGAACCGGTGGATCGATGAGAAGCTAATGCATTACAAAAATCTAAACAATTAAGACACTAAGATATATTTATAGGTTATTTAATTAATATAATAATTGATTGATAATAATTGTTTAAATTAATATAACTGATATTTTTGACTCAACCGTTTGAGGCTGAATTGTGAAGTTTATCATTTTATAAAACTTTTTGTTTTTGTGAAAACCTGAACTGTAAATCATGCTTTTTACAGTCATTTTAAAGTTTAATATGTTACCATACTGTAGACATTGCCCTATCCCGCTCATATGCTATTAATTTTATTTGTGCGGGTCTTAAAAGGGTCTTAAAAAGACTTAAATTTGATTTTAAAAATCCTGCAGATACCCTGTTATATTATGGTACCATTTGGAATAACTAGTTTTTAAATAAGCACTTTTTTAAAACTGTCCTCTTAGGTTGTGTTGATAATGTTCTGTAGGCTATCAATCAAAAATAGGACCTCAATTGTTTGTTGCAAATTTACAGACAATGCAATTGATATGTTTACATTTGCTTGCTTGTCAACTGAAAACAAAGTTTCCCATTTGAATTGGCATAACTGCACAAGTTTTATAGTTAATAAATCTTTAAAAACTAATTATATTAATTATACTTTGATTTCCTTCAATAAAAAGGAAATTGAGTAAGACGGTGTAAAAGGTGTGTGGACATGGATTAGTAATCTGGCCCCTTGGTATAAAGGAGAAAAAGTGCTGGCCCTCGTCACTATCAAAGTTGCCCATCCCTGGTCTGGAGCGAGATAAGGTAACGTGAACATAAGCGGGGCAGTCTCAAAACTGCCCAAATGGCTCTCAATTAGAGCGTGCTGCAGTTAGACTTTTCACCACAGATTTACATTGTAAAATTTGTGGGGCGCTGTTGAGTTCAGGAGGACACCGGCACGACTGCCCCACTTTTAGTATCATTTTACGTGCCTGCCGAAGCTTGCGATGAACTTTAATATATCCTGCACACTTTAACTTAAAATTGTCAAGAAAATTAAAAAGATATTTGTTGCAGAATGCTGAACACATTTACAGTTTATTATTTATTCAGTTTATATAGAGGTCTATGTTTTGGGTGAATATTTTGGGCTATTAAAATATGTTCTTGAACAAGTCTAGTTCACTTATGATTGGAGCTGGTCTGAGCAAAGATGCTCACAAGCAATGTTCCCTCTAAGCTGCGCGCGTGCGCGGCCGCGCACTTCTTATGTCACGACCGCGCAGACAACTTTTAAAGCAAAGTTGGGGTTGATTTCGAGTTTACATATGAACGTAAATAGAATAGGCTAATTAAATTTGTCTATTTTAATGTAAGACAAAATATTTTTCATCAGTGATAGAAATATGATTTAAGGATGATCCAATAAATAGGGGTTTAAGCTGTGATATTAACGTTGCCCACTAGAGGGAGCCACAGGATAAGGAATATTTCAAGCCCAATCATTTTCTATCCGTTTTCATCCACTTGAATTGAAATAAATGCATTTGGTTCATTTGTATAACTATGGTGTACTGACAGTAATGCCGAGTTCACACTGCACGATTTTAGCCCGATTTTTCACTCGCCGACAGGTTTTGTGAAATCGCCGACAAATGCCCGACATCGGAGTCAAATCGGTGCTCGTTCACGCGAGTGACAATCACGCAGTGTGAATTATCAAAGACGCGATCTGAGGGAATCGTCGACACGTCGCCGACACCCGCGAAATATTTGGCATGCTAAATATCTGGAGCTGTCGGCGATTCACAATCACGCTGTGTGAAATTATTTCTGACTGAAAAACACATCTGCGATGACCTACAGCCAATGAGAGACCAAGATACAGGGCAGAGGGAAGTTCGGGGAGGAGTTATAGACCAGAATATCAGTATTTTAATAGATATATGAACAATTATATCATACAGAAACAAGCACAAACATTTGCTTGACCAGCCACAACATCAGC
>NW_015667412.1:314585-323335 GCF_001515625.1 Sinocyclocheilus rhinocerous
TCGCGATCGAGAACTCCGGTCTGACGCACGCGGGTTCTCGCGTTATTTCCTTATCACTTCTCGCGTTTGTTTTGTTGTGAAACGTAGTTTGCGGACCAGACAGAGCTGTCGGCGATTCTTCCTATTATGAAGTCATGCAATGTGAAACCCCCTGTCGCGGATCCATCGTGCAATGTGAACACAGCAGCAACTGAATGCTACCTCAGATAGTCACGCAGTGTGAAAACAACGGCGATCCGACGAGTTTGAAAATCGTGCAGTGTGAACTCGGCATAAATCTGTGAAATGCTTATAGATGCTTATAGATCAGAAAATGTTTTTTTAGACCTCAGTAAAACACGTTCAAGTTGCCAGACACAATTATTAATATTTTTGTAATTTAATTAAATAATTTTTTTAATTAATAATTTATGTATTTTTTTACTATAATAAAACATTTCTATAAAGACATATATTGTTGTGGTACAAACATTATAAGCATAAGGTTAGGAGGCATCACATATAGAAATAAATTGTAAAAATGAAAAGGTAAAGATAAATGCTTCAGCAAATTATCTTCACATCATCTGAAATTGTCCTGACATCCTATGATGTGATTTAAAAAAAAAAGCTAAAATGAAGGAAAAAATAAAAATTTCCATAATGTAAAACGTTGTGCACATTTCATGTACATTACATTATATTACATTTAAGGACGTCTCCACAAATATTAACCAAGAAAAATAAACCATATCTATGCTTAACATGCGTGATTCTTCACAATTCCTTATGACAATGAATACTTTACAAGTTCTAATTAGCGAGATTCCGAGTTATTAGAAACAGAAACTTTTTCGTACTCCACGCAGACCATAAACCGTTGAAATCGGTTGATAAATGTAAACTTTACTCCACTTTTTGTCCAGAGGAGCCGCAGCTCCCCGTTTACTTGTATTTGTTTACAGAGCAGTCCAATATGGCGGACTCGTTGACGTATCGCAGCAACGGTCCAAAGTGGCCAATGAGGCGTCTAGGTATTTTATATGTCTATTTAATGGCTGTGGACGAAATAGCTCAACAGGAGAGCCGACGCAAACGCAATGACATGTGACATAAACCTCATCATGTTTTAAAGAAGAGTTGCTGCGTCCCAATTCGCCTACTTATACTATGCCCTATGTACCCTTTTTGTCAAGAAAAAGTACCTACTTTTGAGTATGTAGAAGAATAGTAGGCAAGCTTTGGGACATACTACTTCATCATAGCTGCTTCTTTAAGGGATGCTCTGTTGCTTAGTTACATGCATTCTGTGACTGTTTAAACTGCCATGTCAATCATCTTGTCACAGTTAACATCATCCACATTTCGTTTAATTTGATTTCCTACCATATTGGACAGAAATTTTATTTTTACATTTTATTTTCTTAAATGTGTGTATATATATAGTATTTATAGAGTTTTAGCTTTTAATTTTAATTACTTTTTCTTATTTGTAAGTCGCTTTGGATAAAAGCGTCTGCTAAATGACTAAAAGTAAAAAGTAAAAGTAAATTAAGAGGCACGTTGATCTGCTAGTCACGGGTCTATCATGCCTAGAATTCTGCTCATGTGTTTGCATAATGATGCATTTAGAAGTTAATGACCAAACGTATCATTATAAAAGCGCACAGTGTTGCTGCAGATGAAATATAAGGTGGATAACATTAAATTAATATTTTTCATCAGGTTAGACATTGATTATTTATCACTCAAATCCATTTCTCTACCTGTCCGCCATGTTTGTAGTTTTTAACACTTTTTATGCGTGTTTGTAGTTCTAATCGAATCCTTCCTCGTCCACCGCGCAATGTGTTGTGGGCAATATTAGCCGTTCGAGTGTGCATCGATCTGCACTTCGAATTCAAACCGGAAGGAGTAGACCATCCTGGAATCTTTGGCATACTTTTTTAAACATAAGCCTTGTCCAAATACCCACACTTGCGGTCTTTGCACTTGACCCATATTAGTTATATTATATTATGAATGGAACTGTACTGCATAAGATTTTTAAAATTATTTTTTATTAGAATTTCTTGGTAACACAGCACTGTAAAAAAAAAAAAAAAATCTCAGATAACCTAAAATGTGCATAATTTAGTTACATCAATCAAATGTAAATAGCACATTAAAGTTAAAAGTTTCACACTTTTATTGTGTGCGCGCTGTACAGCTCTGGTATAAAGAATGTTTTTGCTCAGGTGGCCGAAATGTCCGCCCAATAGAGAAAAGTTTTGCTCAGCAAGAAAATTAATTAGAGGGAACATTGCTTGAGAGCATCTTTGCTCAGACCAGCTCCAATCATAAATGAACTTGACTTGTTCAAGAACATATTTTAATAGCCTTAGCCCATGCCTTCTGTCTTTGGTGTTTACACAAACAACATAATGGGGTGTGTTCTGACTAAATTCAGTTTACTCAATAGCAACATTTACAAATACATTCAGGTTCAACATTACATGAAGCTAAATTTCTAGTTGAATTACTGTGATAGTGTTTAATGTGTCTGAATCAGTGTCTCTGTTATTTCCAGTCGGAGTCAGTAAGAGGAGATCAGACTAATCAGACGCACCAGTGCAGCTTCGTGAGGACAGAATGAGTCAAGTACAAAAAAACAAAGATGGAGATTTTTCTCCGGGATGCAGGTACTCTCATTGAAGACAACATGAAATCAAAACTGACCACTTTTACTTTGTTAATAACCTACAGAAACAACTTTTCAGTTGATGTCACCAAGCCCTCTTGTTTGCTGTATTACAGTTCAGTTCAGCAGGAGAGATCAGATTCAGCAGAGCCCAGCTGTGTGTCCATGAAGAGTGACTGCTCTATAGATCCTCCACCAGAAATGAAGGGTGGAGACAGGCATAGTGTCAGGTACACAATTACTTATGGTATTGAACTCTTGTGTTCTCTCCCAGTTTCTTAATGTTTTGATAAGCAACAGTAATATGAAAAAACGCCAATATTCAATAAATTGTGAAATAGGAAATCGGTTTAAATGTGTGTTGGAACAGAGTACTGCTCTCTAATTCATAACTGGAAGTATTATAAAATTAGTCACAATAATGAATAAACTAACTTGCAGGGGGTGGGTAATATGCATAACTTCATAATGTTCCAATTCTGCAGAGGGTTCACATCATAAAGACTGAATCTACGGTAACTTTACGAATTAAATGTAACCTCTGTTCTGTTACAGTTTAGCTCAGCAGATTCAGAGATCAGATTCAGCAGAGCCCAGCTGTGTGTCCATGAAGAGTGACTGGTCTATAGATCCTCCACCAGAAATGAAGGGTGGAGACAGAAGGTACACAATTGCTTATGGTATTACCATGACATTTCATGTTTCTCATGGCCACCAACATTTAATAAATAGTTGGAATTTTGTTGTGCAATCTGTTGTGTTAAACAGAACTGAGAGCATTGTGCTTTAATTCGTAACTAAAAGTATTATTAATTTAGCCACCATACTAAACAAGCATGCAGTGGGTGGGTAATATATATAACTTCATGTAGTTCTGCAGGCACTGGTTCCATGTGGGCCTGCTCAATGGTTGACATCATAAAAGATTAATCAATTAACTTAAAAATATATATATAATTTTAATCTGTTCTGTTACAGTTTAGCTCAGCAGATTCAGAGATCAGATTCAGCAGAGCCCAGCTGTGTGTCCATGAAGAGTGACTGGTCTATAGATCCTCCACCAGAAATGAAGGGTGATGATTATATTTGGTAGATAAACACCATTTGTAAAATGTTGTAGCCTGTCCGATAATATCGACGCGAGAGCAGCTGTGCGTTACTGTAGGTCAAGTGCGGTACGACGTCGCGAGGTTTGACGGTAACGCGGCTTAATATTATCACTAAAATATACGAGTTACGATTTTCGCTTATTGTTGTACTGCATCGTTTAAACTATTATTATCGCTCAATCACCTTTTATGCTTTGTTTTTGTTGTTTTTCGATCGTATGTTGCTGACGCCATCTGTCCTGCAGTCACCCACCTCAATGCTAATGAAATAATCATGAAAAAAACAACGAAAAATAAGAATCCTTTAAAGTAATAATAATAATAACAACAATAATAATAATATAAAAATAAAACAATACAACTCCACTGTAACAAAACCGAAGAATAGGCCTACACTACACAGCAGTCATATTTAGAAACAATAAGCGAGAACACCAGTTTCCTTTGTTTATATATATATATAAAAAAATTAAAAAAACCTGTGGGTGTGACTTCCTCACATTACATTTGGTATATTTGCAAGTTAAAGCAAATGGATCATACCAAGTAAACCCTAGTGGTAGGGGAGCAAGAATATACGAGTCAAAACCAGGAAATGGTAGAAACTACTTGTGAGCATCTTTGCTCAGACCAGTTACAATTATAAGTGAGCTTGACTTGTTCAAGAACATATTTTAATAGCCTTAGCCCATTCCTTCTGTCTTTGGTGTTTACACAAACAACATAATGGGGTGTGTTCTGACTAAATTCAGTTTACTCAATAGCAACATTTACAAATACATTCAGGTTCAACATTACATGAAGCTAAATTTCTAGTTGAATTACTGTGATAGTGTTTAATGTGTCTGAATCAGTGTCTCTGTTATTTCCAGTCGGAGTCAGTAAGAGGAGATCAGACTAATCAGACGCACCAGTGCAGCTTCGTGAGGACAGAATGAGTCAAGTACAAAAAAACAAAGATGGAGATTTTTCTCCGGGATGCAGGTACTCTCATTAAAGACAACATGAAATCAAAACTGACCACTTTTACTTTGTTAATACACTTTTTCTGGTTTTATTATGAAAGACACACACCAGTTGACACACCACCAAGCCCTCTTGTTTGCTGTATTACAGTTCAGTGCAGCAGGAGAGATCAGATTCAGCAGAGCCCAGCTGTGTGTCCATGAAGAGTGACTGGTCTATAGATCCTCCACCAGAAATGAAGGGTGGAGACAGGCATAGTGTCAGGTACACAATTACTTATGGTATTGAACTCTTGTGTTCTTTCCCAGTTTCTTAATGTTTTGATAAGCAACAGTAATATGAAAAAACGCCAATATTCAATAAATTGTGGAATTTTGGAAATCGGTTTAAATGTGTGTTGGAACAGAGTACTGCTCTCTAATTCATAACTGAAAGTATTATAAAATTAGTCACAATAATTAATAAACAAACTTGCAGGGGGTGGGTAATATGCATAACTTCATAATGTTCCAATTCTGCAGAGGGTTCACATCACAAAGACTGAATCTACGGTAACTTTACAAATTAAATGTAACCTCTGTTCTGTTACAGTTTAGCTCAGCAGATTCAGAGATCAGATTCAGCAGAGCCCAGCTGTGTGTCCATGAAGAGTGACTGGTCTATAGATCCTCCACCAGAAATGAAGGGTGGAGACAGAAGGTACACAATTGCTTATGGTATTACCATGACATTTCATGTTTCTCATGGCCACCAACATTTAATAAATAGTTGGAATTTTGTTGTGCAATCTGTTGTGTTAAACAGAACTGAGAGCATTGTGCTTTAATTCGTAACTAAAAGTATTATTAATTTAGCCACCATACTAAACAAGCATGCAGTGGGTGGGTAATATATATAACTTCATGTAGTTCTGCAGGCACTGGTTCCATGTGGGCCTGCTCAATGGTTGACATCATAAAAGATTAATCAATTAACTTAAAAATATATATATAATTTTAAGCTGTTCTGTTACAGTTTAGCTCAGCAGAAGAGATCAGATTCAGCAGAGCCCAGCTGTGTGTCCATGAAGAGTGACTGGTCTATAGATCCTCCACCAGAAATGAAGAGTGGAGACAGAAGTCAAAGTGTACATGATCGCTTACGGTATTGAACTCTCATGGTGCCTGGTTTTATAAAATGGCAGCAACAGCAATGTAACCCCCCCCCACTAATACTCAATAAATAGTTACATTTATTAATAATAATAATTACTATAAAAAATTCCATCAAGTAATCTAGTTCATTATCCTCACTGTATAAGCGGTTTATGGCTGGCAAACTACATAGCAATTGGGCCCATAGAAAGAATAGCATTTTATCACCATTCGAAACTATCCATTTCATATATTTCTAACACAATTACTCAGCAACTGAACTGTTTACAGAATTATTCAGTTAGTAACACATTTCATCGTCAAAGTATCTGATTGTTTATTTAATGTTGTTTTAAGGCAAATCCTGCGACCCAGAACAGCTGTAACAGAACCCGTCTGTAAGAAAATGAAATATGATGAGTCTGTGAATCAACCACAAGACTTTAATGAAAGCGTGTGTCCTGGCGACAGGTAAAATACAAGGTTTTGATGCTGCAAAGATTCATCATATAGTTCATAATCAATGACATGATCAATAATTGTAAGGATTCACTTCATTAGACTTCTACTGTTTTTATACATGTAATAATGTAGTATTTTAATTTTACAGCCATGACGTCCTCAACACGTTTAGATCAAATCTGATGAAGAAGTTTCAGTGTCTGTATGAGGGAACAGCAAAGCAGGGAAACCCAACACTCCTGAATGAGATCTACACCGAGCTCTACATCACAGAGAGTGAGAGTGGAGAGATCAGTAATGAGCACGAGGTGAGACAGATTGAGACACAATCCAGGAGAGCAGCAACAGAGGACACACCGATCAAATGCAGTGACATCTTTAGAGCTTTACCTGGACAAGACAAAGCCATCAGAACTGTGCTGACAAAGGGAGTCGCTGGCATTGGAAAAACAGTCTCTGTGCAGAAGTTCATCCTGGACTGGGCAGAAGGGAAAGAGAATCAGGACGTCCAGCTCATATTTCCACTTCCTTTCAGAGAGCTCAATCTGATGAAGGACAAAACACTCAGTCTTTCAGAACTTCTTCATGTCTTTTTCCCTGAAACTAAAGAAATGGAGATATCCAGTGATGAATATAAAGTGTTGTTCATCTTTGATGGTCTGGACGAGTGTCAGTGACAGAGGTACGAGGTTTCAAGAACCCACAGCAGGAGGAATACTTCAGGAAGAGAATTAGTGATCTGAGTCTGGCTAATACAATCATCTCACACCTGAAGTCATCAAGGAGCCTCTTCATCATGTGCCACATCCCAGTGTTCTGCTGGATCTCAGCCGCTGTTCTGGAGAAGATGTTGAGTCGAGCAGAGAGTGGAGAGATTCCCAAGACTCTCACTCAAATGTACACACACTTCCTGACGGCACAGATTAACATTAAATACACAAAGTACAATGAGAAGAAGGACACAGACAAAGAAATGGTTTTCAAATTAGGGAAACTGGCATATGAGCAACTGGATAGAGGCAATATGATCTTCTATGAGGAAGACCTGAGAGAGTGTGGCATTGATGTGACAGAAGCATCAGTGTACTCAGGATTGTGCACTCAGATCTTCAGAGAGGAGTTTGGCTTGTATCAGGGGAAAGTCTTCTGCTTTGTTCATCTGAGCGTTCAGGAACATCTAGCTGCTCTATATGTGCACCTCTCTTGTACAAACCACAATATAAATGTGTTTGACCAAATCACCAAAAAGAGAAAACTGGTAAAGGTTTTAGTTTGTTTTCATAATTCATCAGAACATGTTTCATTATCTGAGTTGCATCAGAGAGCTGTGGATAAGACACTACAGAGTAAAACTGGTCATCTTTACTGTTTGAATTGTTGACATCAGAGCAAGTAATGGATGTGTTTGAGCTGAATACATTTATTGGAAATAAAAATATTTCAGATAAAGTTCTTCAGAAGTTGCTTCCTGTGATTAAAGAATCCAGATCAGCAAAGTAAGTGACACAGATGATCACTACACAATTACAACATTTTACAGATAATTCTGGATGATCTATGAATTTCTGTTAGTACTGATCCTGTTTGCAGTGACTTGAGAGGTGCATAGTGGCATAACCTATAACCTCTAATATTTTCATAGTTTTCGTGCCATATTTTGATATTTGATACCATAAAGCTGGTTTAACATTTAAAATCAAAGAAACTTTTTACTGTTAATATTACTGTTGTTCTGTAAAATACAATTTTTGCATCACAGCAAGAGGCATTTTTAAGTTTTTTTAAAAAAACTGGTAACTTTTTACTTAAGTTTTCAATTTCTTTACAGTTTGGATGACTGTAATATCACAGATAAAGGTTGTGCTGTTCTGGCTTCAGCTCTGAAGTCAAACCCCTCACATCTGAGAGAACTGGATCTGTCTGGGAATAAACTACAAAATGTGGGCATTGAGCGTCTATCTGATGGACTTAAGGTTTCTCACTGTAAACTGCAGAAACTTAAGTAAGATCTTTTCTTTGATGGTTTTCATGCCTGTGTGAGATATGTCTTTCACATACAAAAACCATAAAATTTTATTTATTACTTATTTTAATATTTGTAAAAACCCACTAAAGTTTTTGTCACAGTCAGAACTTTTAATAAATTTTTTATTTTAATAATAATTTTTTATATTATGTTAAAGACTGTTTTGGTTTGCTATATCAGCACTTGTTTTATTACACACAAACATGGCCAAAGAAATCACTATTACACTGGCACATAAATAACCCAATTATATTTACAGGTGTATCGTCTCGGTTACGTATGGTAACCCTCGTTCCCTGAAGGAGGGAACGGAGACGTCATGTCGGATGACCGACGAATTGGGGTCTCGCTTAGAGAGACCAATCTACTTTGAGTGTAAACTAAACGAGCCAATG
>NW_015667412.1:323441-325765 GCF_001515625.1 Sinocyclocheilus rhinocerous
GCAGCTGGATGCAATAATCGCATGCCAATGTGCATTGGCTCGTTTAGTTTACACTCGAAGTAGATTGGTCTCTCTAAGCGAGATCCCAATTCGTCGGTCATCCGACGTGACGTCGAGAGTGACAGACTGAAAGGGAACCATATTATAATTCATTATAATTAAAAAGATATCACATCAGTAAAAACTACAGAAAGATTGTTATTTTTCTTCTGGCAGTCTGAACCATTGTGGAATCACAGGTGAAGGTTGTGCTGCTCTGGCTTCAGCTCTGAGATCAAACCCTGAACACCTGAGAGATCTGAATTTCACTGAAAATAAGATAGGAGATTTGGGACTCAAGCACCTTTCTGATGTACTGAAAGAACCTCTCTGTAAACTGGAGAAACTGAGGTAAGATCATAATCAAGAACTTTAATCCATTTTATGTTCATGTCAATAAAAAAAATGTAAGACAAATCAGTACGGTTTTATTTCTTCTATTCAGGATCAAATTGATCAAAAGTGACAGTAAAGACATTTATAATTTTAAAAATTATTTCCATTTCAAATAAATGCTGTTCATTTGAACTATCTATTCATTAAAGAATCCTGAAAAAATGTTTCACTGTTTCCACAAAAATATGAAGCAGCACAACTGTTTTCAACATTGATAATAATCAGAAATGTTTCTTGAGCAGCAAATCAGTATATTAGAATGATTTCTGAAGATCATGTGACACTGAAGACTGGAGTAATGATGCTGAAAATTCAGCTGTGATCACAGGAATAAATTACATTTTAAAATATAGTCACATAAAAAACACTTCCTTTAAATTGTAATAATATTTCACAATATTACTGTTTTTACTGTATTTTTATAGTTTTGCATAAGGGACTCTTTCCAAATTTTTAAAACACAAAACATTTGAATGATAGTGTATGTGAAATATAGGTAAATAATTTTTACACAATACATTTTGAGATGCTTTGTCATAGTTTTGAAATGTTGTATTGTTTATGTAATACATCTATTTATGATGAATTTTCATAGTTTATTATTGATCTTCATAAGTATAACAAAAAGTAAACATTTCAAAATCTGATTTGTTTTCATAAAAATAAACTCCATAAAAGTGCCAAATAAACACACAATAATAGTGTTAGTAAATTTACTCGTAATCAACTATTGATTGAAAAAAAATTAGATTAACAAAGATTCTGTTATAGTATCTTTGTGACAATTATTTTTACAAAAAGTATGAGAGAGTGAAAATTGTCATTGTTCTCTGTAGGTTGTGTCAGTGTGGAATCACACCTGAAGGTTGTGCTGCTCTGGCTTCAGCTCTGAGATCAAACCCCTAGCACCTGAGAGAACTGGATCTGTCTCAGAATAAAATAGGAGACTCTGGAGCGACTGCTCTCTCTGCTGGACTGGAGAATCCTCACTGCAAATTAGAGAAACTGGGGTATAATGATTTGGATGACATGATACACCAATGTTTTTTCTGTAATGAAGATATTGCTAAACAGTGTGTTTGTTCGTTGCAGTTAAACAGTGTGTTTGTTCGTTGCAGTTAAACAGTGTGTTTGTTCGTTGCAGTTAAACAGTGTGTTTGTTTGTTGCAGGTTGAGGTTTTGTGGTTTCGTTGCAGTTAAACAGTGTGTTTGTTCGTTGCAGTTAAACAGTGTGTTTGTTTGTTGCAGGTTGAGGTTTTGTGGTGTCACAAATGAAGGTTGTGCTGTTCTGGCTTCAGCTCTGAGATCAAACCCCTCACACCTGAGACATCTAGATCTGACTCTTAATAAACTAGACCAAGGAGTCAGAGTCTCTACTCTACAGTGTATACTGGAAAAACTGAATAATCTGCTGTGAGTCATACATGTTAAATAAATGTTTACAAAGTATAAAACTGTACTTTCTAGAAGCACTGTAAATCAAACCTTTTTGAGCAAAACCAACCTTATAAACAGACTTCTTATATAAATAAAAGAAATTCATATGAATTTATTTGTGCTTATATTGATGAGACTGATCTGCGAGAATATCAGTAGGCTATTAGCAAAGATTTTACATGTTACTTTTTTTAATGGTGTTCGGCAGTGTGTAAATGAGTTAATGTTTCTGAAGTATATCTGCTGCTGCAATGTGACAGCAGTAATGTCTCATACTCATATGTGACTCTGTGTTTTATTTTAGGACTCTCAGTATTTAGACGTCAGTCCAGTTTCCTCAGGATCAGCTGATGGTGAATAAGGAGCTGCTAGAGAGATGCTACAGTCATATATATATATATATATATATATATATGTCTGTAGCCTCTCTCTCGCAGCTCCTTATTCACCAT
>NW_015667412.1:326413-340636 GCF_001515625.1 Sinocyclocheilus rhinocerous
AGCAGAGAGTGGAGAGATTCCCAAGACTCTCACTCAAATGTACACACACTTCCTGATGGCACAGATTAACATTAAAGTCACAAAGTACAATGAGAAGAAGGACACTGACAAAGAGATGATTTTCAAACTAGGGAAACTGGCATATGAGCAACTGGATAGAGGCAACCTGATCTTCTATGAGGAAGACCTGAGAGAGTGTGGCATTGATGTGACAGAAGCATCAGTGTACTCAGGATTGTGCACTCAGATCTTCAGAGAGGAGTTTGGCTTGTATCAGGGGAAAGTCTTCTGCTTTGTTCATCTGAGCGTTCAGGAACATCTAGCTGCTCTATATGTGCACCTCTCCTGTACAAACCACAACAGAAATGTGTTTGACCAAATCCCCAAACAGAGTTTGCGGTCAAAAAACTTGTTTCAGCTCAATTCAGAACATGTTTCATTATCTGCTCTGCATCAGAGAGCTGTGGATGAGGCTCTACAGAGTAAAACTGGTCATCTGGACCTTTTCCTGCGGTTTCTTCTGGGTCTGTCAGTGAAGACTAATCAGAGTCTTCTACAAGGACTAATGACACTGACAAAAATCAGCTCTAACAGCAATGAGGAAACAGTTGAGTACATCAAGAAGAAGATCAGGAACATATGCTCTCCAAAAAAAATCATCAATCTGTTCCACTGTCTGAATGAACTGGGTGATCATTCACTAGTGGAGGAAATACAACAGTATCTGAGATCTGGAAGAATAGCAGAAGCCAATCTCTCCTGTTTGCAGTGGTCAGCTTTACTGTTTGTCTTGTTGACATCAGAGCAAATGATGCATGTTTTTGAGCTGAATAAATTTGTTAGAAGAGAAAATACTTCAAATAAAGTTCTTCGGAAGCTACTTCCTGTGATTAAAGAATCCACATCAGCACAGTAAGTAACACAGATGATTGCTACACTGTCTAGACATTTCACTGAAAGCAGGGACGCAGGAAGATGTTTCAGGTTGAGGGTGTTGTCTGTATTTGGGGGGGGGGAGTCATGTCTAAAAAACAAGTCAAAACTCCATTAAGCACAGTGCTGACCCACGTTTCCAATGACTTAGTGGTAGTAGTCTTTCTTCTAGATTTGATATTATATTTTGATATTTCATACCATAAAGTTCTGTGGCTTAACATTTAAAAGCAAAGAGTTTAAGACAGCCATGAATATTATTAATTATTAGTGAATACGATTATTATCATTACACAATTTTTTCACCCCTGATGAGTTTGCCTCCCTGAAGAAGTAATTTAGATATATAACTATCAAAATAATCAGTTCACACATAGGATATTTATGAATAAAATAATTCGATTTTACACAGATGAGACAAATTAAGGCCCTGGAACTGCTACGCAATATTATGGGATATCCGTCAATTGGATGTGTGTTGCATCACAGCAAGAGGCAATTTCAAGTTCTTTTTTACTGTTACCTTGTTAAATGTATTGTACTTAAAAAGTTTCAATCTCTACAGTTTAGAAGACTGCAATATCACAGACAAAAGTTGTACTGCTTTGGCTTCAGCTCTGAGATCAAACCCCTAGCACCTGAGAGAACTGGATCTGTCTCAGAATAAAATAGGAGACTCTGGAGCGACTGCTCTCTCTGCTGGACTGGAGAATCCTCACTGCAAATTAGAGAAACTGGGGTATAATGATTTGGATGACATGATACACCAATGTTTTTTCTGTAATGAAGATATTGCTAAACAGTGTGTTTGTTCGTTGCAGTTAAACAGTGTGTTTGTTCGTTGCAGTTAAACAGTGTGTTTGTTCGTTGCAGTTAAACAGTGTGTTTGTTTGTTGCAGGTTGAGGTTTTGTGGTGTCACAAATGAAGGTTGTGCTGTTCTGGCTTCAGCTCTGAGATCAAACCCCTCACACCTGAGACATCTAGATCTGACTCTTAATAAACTAGACCAAGGAGTCAGAGTCTCAGCTCTACAGTGTATACTGGAAAAACTGAATAATCTGCTGTGAGTCATACATGTTAAATAAATGTTTACAAAGTATAAAACTGTACTTTCTAGAAGCACTGTAAATCAAACCTTTTTGAGCAAAACCAACCTTATAAACAGACTTCTTATATAAATAAAAGAAATTCATATGAATTTATTTGTGCTTATATTGATGAGACTGATCTGCGAGAATATCAGTAGGCTATTAGCAAAGATTTTACATGTTACTTTTTTTAATGGTGTTCGGCAGTGTGTAAATGAGTTAATGTTTCTGAAGTATATCTGCTGCTGCAATGTGACAGCAGTAATGTCTCATACTCATATGTGACTCTGTGTTTTATTTTAGGACTCTCAGTATTTAGACGTCAGTCCAGTTTCCTCAGGATCAGCTGATGGTGAATAAGGAGCTGCTAGAGAGATGCTACAGTCATATATATATATATATATATATATATATGTGTGTGTGTGTGTTCTCGCAGCTCCTTATTCACCATATGGTGAATAAGGAGCTGCTAGAGAGATGCTACAGTCATATATATATATATATATATATATATATGTGTGTGTGTGTGTGTGTGAGTGTGTGTGTGTGTGTGTTAGAATAACAGGCTTTGTAATGTATTTTAAACAGATCACAGATTTTTGTAAGAACAATATCCATATTTAAAACTTTATAAACCGTAATCTCTAGCTTCTGCTAACTGTCGTACACGCGTTCATTCTGGCGGATGACATAGGACATAGCATAAGGTCCGGTTAAAGACATTATAGAGTTTTATGGATCATAATCCATGTACAGTAGGTGTATAAGTTTGTTTTGGCAGAGGTCATACAGGCTAAAATATATGGATAGACTTTATTATTTTGCAAATAACAGAGATGGCTTGAAGAACACAGATAAACCATATATTGTTGCAGTCGAGTGTTTATTGTCTGTTTTATCATTCAAAACATTTAAATCTTCTGTTTACTCAGTTACAGCGATAGCAGTGCCTTTGTTCATATTAAGGATTTCCTGGAGCGTCATCAGTTCTGTTACTTCTGTGATGCATATGTGGAGTTTCTGCGCAAGGGCGCCCTCCGGCTTCCAGTATGAATGAAACAGACATTAAATGTGTTTATAGCGCTAATGGACAATCCATCCTGTTTTGGGTAAAAAAAAAATATTATTTTTTTTAAGTATCGATTCAGGCACCGGTGCCGT
The DNA here is from genome assembly GCF_001515625.1 of Sinocyclocheilus rhinocerous. Lineage (NCBI taxonomy): Eukaryota > Metazoa > Chordata > Actinopteri > Cypriniformes > Cyprinidae > Sinocyclocheilus > Sinocyclocheilus rhinocerous. The sequence continues at coordinate 329,597 of NW_015667412.1, forward strand.
TTTAAAAGAATCGATTTGGCACCGGTATCGTAAAAAACGATACCCAACCTTATTATTAATAGATTAATAATTTTGGCTTTTCAGAACAGCATTTCATAAATGCTAATGACTATATCTTACTACACAGTATGTGAAATATTAGTAACTCTGTTAACTTGTATATATGTATAAAATGCTATATGACAAATAAAATACATTTCTGACCACACTGTTTGAAATGTCTCTCACTCTCATACTCACACACACACACACACACAAACACAATTGTAGTCTTAGAGTATAAAACTAAAATAAACGCAATGTACATTGCCTATAGAAAATCATCATACCCTGTGAAAACCTTTACCTTTTTCACATTACACCCTGGAAAATAAAATAAATTAAGTCTAACTTTTTTGAGCTGCATGTACACATTATAACCCTCATCATTAAAGTAAAAATATCATTTTAAAAAAATCTGGAGGATTATTACTTCAAAACCTTTTATTGGTATTTTGTGTGACAATACAGATTGAAATAATGATAACAAAGTGAACAGTAGTATATTGTCCATTATTAATCCCTTCCACAATCCCCCCATTCATATTAACTCAGATGGACAGAAAAACAGTAAATTAAATAAATAAATAAACAATAACAAATTAAATAAAATAGATATAATTAACCAATATACAAGTAAATAAAATAAAAAAATCCCTTCTAACAGATGACAAACATTACATGTTGCCGGTTACAGGTGCACAAGGTAGGCCTTTAATATAGTCCAAAAAGGGATCCCAAGTCTTATAAAAGGATTTGAGTGAACCAGAGAGTAAGCATCTTAACTTTTCAAGTCTGATACAGTAAAAAATGTCCTGTATCCACCTGTCATGTGTCGGGGGCGAGGCATGCTTCCACATAAGAAGGATAGCTCGTCTGGCCAAGATTGTAGCGAAAGCAACAACCTTACAATCTCGGGCTGTCAGATCAGGTCTAAGGGATACTCCAAAGAGGGCTAAGAAGGGATCAGGGTCTATATTAGTGTTGAGAACTTTATTAAATGTATCAAATACACCTGACCAGAAAGTTGCCAGCTGTGGACATGTCCAAAACATATGCAGGTTGCCAGTTACAGGTGCACAAGGTAGTCCTTTAATATAGTCCAAAAAGGGATCCCAAGTCTTATAAAAGGATTTGAGTGAACCAGAGAGTAAGCATCTTAACTTTTCAAGTCTGATACAGTAAAAAATGTCCTGTATCCACCTGTCATGTATCGGGGGCGAGGTGTGCTTCCACTTAAGAAGAATAGCTCGTCTGGCCAAGATTGTAGCAAAAGCAACAACCTTACTATCTCGGGCTGTCAGATCAGGTCTAAGGGATACTCCAAAGAGGGCTAACAAGGGATCAGGGTCTATATTAGTGTTGAGAACTTTATTAAATGTATCAAATACAGTGCGTTTCAGGGGGACGATTAGGAAAGTGAGAAATTCTGGAGGATTATAAAAAAATAATCAGTGAAATGCCTGGTTTGGTAAAGTGATCAGCCCCTTAGAGTATACCATTATAAACTTGCTCAGGTGCAAGCAATCGACTTCCAGATTAAACATCAGGCTAATTGCCCCACCTGACATCAATAGTAGCCTAGTGGTGTTGATTACTTCAGAATACAACAAACTGTTTCTTGAAGATTCCACTGTTAATAGTGCATGGTACGGCAAAGAATTCATCATGGTTGAGAAAGTGCTTTCAAAAGACCTCCGGGATAAAGTTGTAGAAAGGCACAATTTAGGAGAAGGCTACAAAAACATTTCAAAGGCTTAAGCTATCCCTCGGAGTACTGTTCAGGGCATCATTAAGAAGTGGAAAGCATATGGCACCACCAGCACATTGCCTAGATCAGGCCGTCCATCCAAAGTGTATGAAAGAGCCAGGAGGTAGAGGTCTACACGGGTCCAAAAATTCGTCAATTATTTTGAAAGTTAGACCCGGGCCCGTGCAGAACCGAGAAATGTAAAAAATGTACTACCCGGAACCGACGCGCACGTCAATTATTTGAAAGACAGACCCGAACCCCGCCGGGAAGACACAGACCCGACTGGACCCGATCGGCACATGTTCCACAGCAAATTGCTATTAACAAGTCGATAAACAAGTTGCGAAAATTAAACTTTTTGTCTTACCTAATGTAAGAAGCCTTCTCCCTTGTACCTGACTGTGATGCACCCACGGTTAGTATTACCGTTTCATGTTTTAATTGTCATTAAAACCGTATTCGATTACAGTGATTTGAACAATTGAGGATAAATAAATACTGCCCAGCATAAAGCAAAGTTACAAGAAACAGTGTCACGTGCGCACAGAACGCAGGGTAGTTCCGTTTTGTGTGAAAACATGGCAGAAAAGCTGGGAGGTTTTAAAAGTGGTAAGGGAATTATACAAATGAATATACAAATTAATTATATGAATGCAACTTTGAAGGTTTTGTCTGTCTTCAGAAAAGATTTGATGGCATTTTGTTTTCATCTTCACGCAGTGCTTGAAGTGGAAAAAAAGAAGTGCCGGTATTCACCCCCCCCCATTTAATAAATAAATTAATAAATAATAGAATAATAATTTATTAATCAATTATCATTTCGAACTTAACCCTTTTCTTTATTTAAAGGCTGAAATGTGAGGTTTACCATTTTATGAAACTTTTCAAAGCTTTAATTGAACATTTCATTCATGATATTTGATCAACTGTTGTCAGTCATGCTGTCATTTAAAATCCGGACATCATTATGTGTCTGTACTTTTTGGACATATCCAGGCAAATCTCCAGGAGAAAATGAAGCCAACAATTTGTATGAAAAAATCAGGAAGTTTAACTGAAAAAAAAAAAATCAAATGAATAGTATTCAATATTACATAGCAAAAATTAAATTCAAAATAGTTTAGTCCAGATATGCAAGCATTCTCAGTGGTAAAGAGAACACCGATTTGAACGATCTGCTCAATGTATTTGAGCCACACTGAAACATTAGCAGTGCATTAGTAGAGCTGCATTATTCATCTCTTAGATTTAAATCAATTATTATGGTGCAGCCTTATTTTAAATGATTTTTTTATACAATGTGCAGATAAAATTCTCAGTAGTGGTGTATTGTAATTTAGTTCAAGAAGTCATACGCATAGTGCAATGATGTAAATGAGTACATTCATAATATTGTAAGAATTCATAAGAATTGTTGTGTCCACTGTTTATAAAATAGTTTCAAGACAAGATTCTTTAAAAACTGAGGTATGTACCAATGTGTGAATTGTGTGTACCGTTGCAGCCCTATTATAATCTGGACATGCTACAGTGAGTATTAATTAACGTAAGTATTAATCTCAACCGCAGATTAATTCAAAAACTCATTTTGAGATTCTGTGCAGCTCAAACTCTCATTCAGTAGAAGAGATGCTCTGTTGAAAAAGCATCCTACTACACCTTGACCCTTCTATGGAAGCCCATATCTGTCACATAAGAAAAAAAAACATGCTTTGGTAAATCAGAACTATGAGATAAAGTCTTAATTATGAGATTGTTATATTAATTCGCTTATAAAGAGCCAAAAATCTTATAATCACGCATTTCCCCCATCAGCAGCTGTCATAATCAAATACAGCCCTTACCTCTTTATATGGCTGGGAAGTGTATCATGAGATCCAGGATCCTCAGCGAAATGTCCTGATCAGCTCAGTAGAATTCTTACCACTATGAAGCTCGTATTGGAGATTTATGGAGACAGAAATCTCCCCTATCGGGTAAATGCAAGTTACACACACCCCTAGCCTCAGCAGGTTACAATACAATTGCATCATCACATTACGTATAGCATACACACACACATATGCCTCCAAAAATATAGGCTAGGAGGTTCAAACAGTTTATATCCTACACACTACACGTTAACACAGGATGTCTGATCTGTTGGGCTAACCACAATTCAGCATCTTTTTCGTTACACAATAACAACACCTTTTCAAAGATATACGAGCGAGTTTTCACCCCTCTATATTTTCCATACGTTAACTGTTAACCCAGATAGCGACACCTGCTCTCGCTTTTGACAGGATGTCAGTTGACCTTTTATTCTTTGGAAACGGCGTTGGCCCTTTGAATTTTCAAAGAGTCAACCTCGCCTCGCAAAGTCTCCATCTTCAAATTAAACTCATTAACTTCAATAAATTGTTTAACCCTTTTCATCAATCGTTTATTTACACGTTCATGTTGCCGAATTATCCGTAGAAGTTCCTTAGCCATCAGTATCATGTCTTGCGTTTCTTGTCTGGTTATTTCTGCTCCTCTTCCCCTCCATTTTGCTCTTCTTTTTCGCAGCCCGGAGTTGTCTCCTCTGCATTGACTCTATAAGTAAATCATTAATAGGGATTTCCAGTGCACTCTTTTGATTCAGTTCTCTAATATGTGGAGTTTGACCGGAAAATTGAATAATTTCTACTTCAAGATATAAGTCTACATTATAAGATAAAAAAAATCTAATTTTGTCACAATTATGAATTTAAATCTCATAATTACAACTCAGTGTCACTTTTGACGTTCTCATAATTTTATCTTTATATTTTATATTAATGACGTGGCAATGTGAAGAACCCCAAAAGGTGCCTCCAGGAACCTTTAATTTTTACAGTGACGTTCCGCGTCAAAACAAGACATTGCAAAAATAGACGTAAATATTCAAATCCAAAGTAAGGATTGTAGAATGAATAGTTTGATTCTGTAAATAGTTTTGATTTGGTTCTGTTTTATATTTGTAGCACTGGTGCAGCAGCTACGCACGTTTTGTAATGTAAATAAAGCATTTCTGTGATACAAGCCTCTTTGAAAAGATCTACATACCTAGAAGTACATCTCTTCAACGCTTACAGTTAGTCCAAAATGCAGCAGCTCGGCTTCTAACTGGGACTAAAAAGTATGAGCACATTATCCCAGTCTTAGCTTCACTACACTGGCTTCCTGTCTGCTTCAGGATTGATGTCAAGATTTTATTGTTTGTTTTTAAGATTATAAATGGGTTGGCGCCTGCTTATTTATCAGAGCTTTTACATGTCCACACTCCTGTTAAAGCACTGAGGTCGTCCAATCAGGTGCTCCTCGATGTTCCGAGAGCCAGGTTAAAAAATAAAGGTGACCGAGCTTTTTCAGTGGTGGCACCTAATTTGTGGAATAGTTGACCTGTACACATAAGAACTGCTCAGACTGTTGGAATTTTTAAGTTGTTACTTAAGACACACCTGTATTCCTTAACTTTTATTTCGAGCTGAGCTGAGACATTGTGACGTTTTTACTGTATTTGTCTTGTTTGTGTCAAGCACTTTGGTTAACCATGGTTGTTTTTAAATGTGCTATATAAATAAAATTGAACTGAAATGAACATATGTTTTATCTTATTTATTTTATTTATTTATTTAGTTTAGTTATGCCCGTCCGAATTGTTACAGAAAGCACCCATCTGAAGCTGCAATGGTTTATTCCATTGTTGTTGTTACGTAAAGCCTAGTCTCCATCCTAAAGGGTATTAGAAATTAGAATTAGTATGTCCCAAATCGTAGTATGTTGAAAAGAGTATTCCAAAGGTACCCGGATGATTTACTGCTTCCGGTAGAAATTCGAAGTGCACAGATCCGTGCACACTCTAACGGCTAATATTGTCCACAACACATTGCGCGGTGGACGAGAATTCGATTAGAACTACAAACACGCATAATAAGTGTTTAAACTACAAACATGGCGGATATGCGAGACCGATGGACAGGTAGAGAAAGGGGTTTGAGTGATAAATAATCAATATCTAACCTGTTGAAAAATATTTATTTAATGTTATCCGCATTAAATTTCATCTGCAGCAACACTGTGAACTTTATAATGATACGTATTGTCATTAACTTTTATATGCATCATTATGCAAACATTTGAGCAGAGTTCTCGGCATGATAGACCCGCAACTGGAAGATCAACATGCCTCTTAATTTCTCTTCAATTCAGTAGGAAACAAAATGAAACGAAATATGGATAATGTTAACTCTGACAAGATGATTGACAGGATGCACGTAACTAAGCAACAGAGCGTCCGTTAAAGACGCAGTTATGACGAAGTAGAATGTCCCAAAGCTTGCCTACTGTTCTGCTACATACTCAAAAATATTTACTTTTTCTCACAAAAAGAGTAGCTACATACTTTTAGGGCATAGTATAAGTAGGCGAATTGGGACACATCATCAGCTTTAGAAGTCACGCCCACTGCCGTCAGAGAGGAGGTCTGGCTACGCGATACGAAAGTGAAACTTTACGTTCGTTCGTTTGTTTGCCCAAAAGAACTGTGCCGAATTGTCAAGATACAATAAAGAGTGAGTATCAAAGCTCATCTTTAGGCACAACAGTATTCTATATATTCGTGCATATATTGGTAAACGGCGGTGAGCCTCCATCGCACAAAATCCAACACGGTTGCAGCTCTTGGTCGACGGTTATTTTGCCAGTTATGCCAGTCACACAAGTTACGGAAGCATATTGGACGTCAAAAATTAATCTTTGTCCATTTTAGCTTTGGGTAAGTTCAAATCTTGTTATTATGTCTTTCAATTCGAACACATTTAATATATTTATGCATATAAACATTTATTTTAAAGACATAATATTTTTACCAATAGTTAGGCTATTCCTCATTTTTACTTCTACTTTCTTTTTCTTTTGCTTTTTTTCACCCGCAAATTTAAAGTAAAAACTACAAACTATTGATCCTTTTTTGTTGTTGTTGTTGCGCGTGCTGTAAGGTTGTGTTTGTATTTAACGATGTTCGCATTGTCTTTATCCTATAGGCTACTTTAAGCTGCTAACTTTTACCTCAAAATAGCCACTGCTATATATGGAAATGCTTCACGCCACCACTTCACTATTAGAGTAGCCTAAATTAATAAAATTATTTAAATTACAAATTTATCTTTAAAATTAAATAAATCTTTTACTTATTGTGTACAATTGAAAATAATTGTGGTAACACAGTAATTATATTTATGTCAGCGACTTAATACTTTACAATACACATTTGGCCGACGGTCTTCCTTCCCAGCAGTTCTTTATAAATGAGGGTGCGGCTGTTTCTCATATTTCAGAAGGGACTGACATTATAACTCCCGCCCCATATTTGGTCATACCAAGTCGATTGAAATAATAAGGTGAACACAAAACAACTAACTATTCATGGTTTATTATTTGGAAAATATGAACTATAAGGCAAAACAGGAATTGGTGGACAGCTGACATTACTGTAACTTTAATAATGGTTAATTCAGTGATTTTAAACTAATGACTTCAGTTTTTCAATATTTAGGACTTATGTTATCCTGTGTCCCTACACAAGTTTTGGGAATTTAAGATTTTGAAAAACCCTTCTGAATGCCAGCAAAAAAAAATTTGAACAAATAATTACATGTAATTAACAAAACTAGTAGATATTCTAAAAACTATTCAGACAGTACAACAGCAGTGTCTGAGGATTAAACTGTGAATCAGTTTGTTATTGCTTTTATACCAAATGCTTCGGATGATCATATTCTGCAAATTTTGAACATTTACATAACACTTTTAAAATTGCATAATATTTTCAAAAAAAAAAAAAAAAAAGGAAATACACATAACAAATCGTTTAAAATAACACTTTATTATTTTTGTGACTCAGAGTTGGTTTAGTTTTGTGAGTCAGTGTTTTGGTGAAGGCGAAATAGATCCACCTGTGCAGCTCCACTATGGATGATACACAGACATCCAGCGATGAGGATATTCATGCAGAAATCAGGTACTCTTATTAAAGACTTGAAATGGTACATATTGATACACCAGTAAAATATCACAGTGAAGTCAGGTACTTGATTTAAATAAAGATATGCCAGTTTTACATTGTAATTGTATTAGTATAATTGTATAGTCTTATAGTATTATATATCTCCTTCTAGTAACTGCATAGAAATTGCTTGAGTGTTTCCTGAAGAAAAACTGGTAAAATGTTATAATGTTTTGTGGTAACAATATGGTATATACAGAATAATTAACCAAATATGTTGCCATTATTCCATATTTATATAATGGAGAAAGATAAAACTGGTGCCCATTATAATACCCTGACTCTTTCTCTTCTAGGTCATCAGATTCAGTCTTCTCTATGATGAGTTACTGGTCTCTGCCACAGTCTTTCCGTCATAGAAATATTCGCCGCAGGTACAGAGTTTTGCAAAGATATACTAATAGCAGAACTTGTGCATTGTACAATATGTTTTGTGCATAAAATTGGAAATTTTTGTCATTTATATTAGTAAATGCTTTTATTTTATACAAATGTTTAAATGTTGTCTTTTGAAAGTGTATGTTTAGTTATTCCTTTTGCTAATGTGCTGTAAGTGGCTGATTTAGTAACCTTTTTTTTTCATGGATGTTTGGGGCCTAAATAATTAAAGTGCCCCTATTATGGGTAATAAAAGGTTCATATTTTGGTTTTGGGAGTCCCCAACAACAGGTTGACATGCATGCAAGGTCAAAAAACACTTTCATTGTCTTATAATATGTATGTATTTTTACCTTATTTGCTCAACGACTCCGAAACGATTCATTTTTCCAAACCCCTCATTTGCGTGATGCTAATCTGCAGTGATTGGTCCGATTGTCTCATTTTCATTTCATAATGCCTGTAATGCCTGATAAAGCAGCGTTTGTGAGCGCAGTGCGCTAATGTTTAATTTTGACGTCAACATGAAACGGCTTGGGATTCGTTTTAAAAATGACTAGTTTCAATAATTCAGAGTCGACTCTTTCTTTTGAGAGACAATAACTTTATACACGGTGCACTTTCAGATTTAAAACTTTGCAGGATGTTTTCATTCACTTAGAGCTGTGTTACACATTGCATGAAAGGTCATTTTCAAAAATCCACAATAGGGGCACTTTAAAACGACAGTTTAAACAAAGGACAATTTAAAGGGCACCTATTATGCAAAATTCACTTTTACATGGTGGTTGAACATAAATGTGTGTTGGCAGTGTGTGTACACAACCACCCTAAAATGATAAAAAATCCACCCATTCCTTTTTTTTTAATCCCCATAAATGATAAGCAGTATCTCAGAACCATAGACCTTTAAAACGACAGTTTAAACAAAGGACAATTTAAAGGGCACCTATTATGCAAAATTCACTTTTACATGGTGGTTGAACATAAATGTGTGTTGGCAGTGTGTGTACACAACCACCCTAAAATGATAAAAAATCCACCCATTCCTTTTTTTTTAATCCCCATAAATCATAAGCAGTGTCTCAGAACCATAGACTGTATAAAAACATGGATGTAGTGTCCATGGCATCACCCGTAGGTTTCTGAATAGCTTTTTTGAAGCCCAAAGTGGGCAGAGCCGGCTGTCGCAATCTTGGCTCTGCGTCATTCCCGGATAATCGAAAATAGGCAAAAAGGTGGGATGTGGGTGGAGCTGGTTGCTGAAACCACGCCTGCCTAGCTCGATGGTGGTGACAGCAGCGGCAATTAGTGATGTTACGTTCTGTGCCGCGGCTTCGGAGTGTGTGTCGAGAAATCCCAGCAGCTTTCAGTGAAGCGCGTATCGAGGCTGGTATCGCTTTAGAGCAATAATGTCATTGATGACGTCCGAAGCCTCGCTTGGCCTGACTGTTTCAGGAAGCGGTTCAAATCTTATCAATTCACAGTCCTCTGCCCTGTTAAACCCAGCCACTTTCCAGTTTTAGACTAATAATATTGCCCCTCCTGCCTATTATGAGCAAAGAATGATTTACACACATTTGATAGCCCCATTCATTTCAAGCCAATACGTTATGTTATATTATGTTATACAATCATTACATACCACTAAAAAATACACATTATATTCATATAAATAGATTAGTCTCTGAAAAGCTTCAATGCTTCATGAGGCTCTTCATCACTAGTGGCAATCCACCTGTCACTCAAGTGGCCACACCCTTAATTATGCAGAACTTTAAGGCTTAATATAATTTAAATGGATGAGTAATAAAAAAATTCACCCCCTCACAGTTGTCATGAAGGGCAAAATTAGCTATATAGCCCAAAAGCACTTGTTGTACCATGCTGTAAAAAAATTTTTTCTGCTGTAAAGTTGGGCATTTTAACATGGGGGGTCTATGGGATTGACTCCCTTTTTAAGCCAGTCTCTAGCGGCCAGTTGATGAACTGCAGTTTAAGTCACTTCAGAGAGAGACCGGAAGGTTGCCGCTTGCTCAGAACAAGCCGTTCGCAGAATCTTTACAAAGTGACATCACATTTTACAGGCCCCGCCCACGACTGTTGACGGACACTGCCGTATTAGCAGAGACCCCGCCCTAAGTGAGCCACACACGATCCGCCATGTTTATCTTCACGCTAGAGCAGTGGTTCTCAATTCCAGTCCTTGCGTACCACCGCTCTGCATATTTTACATGTCTCACTTATTTAACACACCTGATTCAGATCACCAGCTCGTTAGAAGAGACCTCCATGCATGAACTGTGTTCCGACTGACATGGTCCCTACACAGTGTTCTTTGCTCCCTACTTCTGAGCACGGGAAATCTGTTCGGATCATTCATTCACGGATTTGTGCTACACCACGGCCTTACTAGAGAAGTGTGAAGTGTGACATAATATACCTCTGTAAATAAATACAATTTAAATTCACGTCTCGCACACTTTAATGCATTTTGAATGGAACATATACGCTCTCTTCGAACTGGAATCATGGTGGAATATGCTGTGATGTCCACTTCGCAGGGCATTTACGGTCGATTAGAACAAATGTCTGAAGTGATAAGAGATTCATACAAAATGTGCGAGCAGTGGTAAGCAAGGACTGGAATCGAGAACCACTGCGTTAGAGCATTTAAAAGCAGCTTTCAAGTAAGAAATGTCTTCTTATTAAAGCTATAGAAGTTACTCCAGAGCAGTGAGTGATTTTCTGTTTCTATTTATTGTTTGGGTCATATTAACAGCATAGACAGCAGCAGGTA
>NW_015667413.1:0-1078 GCF_001515625.1 Sinocyclocheilus rhinocerous
ACTCTGTCTCTCTCCCGTCCCGCTTTCCGTTTTTTTTATTTTTTTAATGGTGGGTGTTTACACAGTTGGTTAGAGCAGTGCTGATTGGGGAGAACGGAGGTGCGCTCACTCTTGCCCAGGGCAAGTAAGACTGCAACTCAAGGCTGGCAGTCATGCATATGCTCTGGAACAGAGCAATATCGCGTCCACATCACAGGCTTTGCGATTAGGAAATCGCAACGTCTCAAATTGCAATTTTGATTCGATTTCGATTAATCGCACAGCCCTACTTGGGGGGGCATAAGTGCATGTCAGTGTACCAAAGATTTGGGAATATGACACACTAACATCAACATAGTTTGCAAGCAGCCTGTCTCTAATGAGGCTAAATGAAGTCAACATGTATTCTCACATTCCAGAGTACAACAACAAAAACTGCTTAAAAAACATTTGCAGTAATCCAAGCATTTCACATTTGTCTTTGTGTGTTCTTATATGCAATTACCATTAAAAAATACCCAACCAGGGCAAATTTATTTACAAGGAGGTACTTGACGGGTCTCTCTGTCTTAAGGAGGTAAGCCACCTGTTCTTAACACACGTTCCCTTAACATTCACTCAAATCCCAAATGATGAAGAGGTTCCTTTATGTGCAGACAAAGAGCCTACATTTTTTTTCTCTGGGATTTTAAGCAAGCACATTACAGCTCAAAACCAGACTGTATAATAAGACTGCTCAACTTCTTAATAACTAGCATGCCCTTTTTTATTGAAACTAGCAGTAAGACAGGTTTGGGTACTGATAAATCGAAGTTGTTTGGAAATATTGAGAGCTATATTGAGATATTGTTTGGAAATATTGAGAGCTCCACAAAAAACTGCTCCGATTCTGGTCCTGTGATATCACTTTAACACTACAGCATTACTGACTGTCAATGGAGGAAGTGAGAAAAACATGTAATTTTTGTTAAACTTTTAATAAATTGATATTAAAGTGTGTAAGTTTCATGATTTTAATTAATTAAACATGTTTTTGAATACTGCAATTTAATTTAATCATTAAAAAGGAGTCCAGAAAAATTCAAAAGGAAAAAAAAAA
>NW_015667414.1:0-589 GCF_001515625.1 Sinocyclocheilus rhinocerous
AAGACCTGAAGTGGGTCAGAAAAGGTCAAAAGAGTTGAGAGAAAAAAGCGGCAGCTCTTAAAGAAATAACAGCCAGAATAACCTAATAACCAGCTGCTGTGATGTCTAAAAAGGACAAAGGACAAAGAAAAAAAAAGAACTTTTATAGCTTTAAGGATTCATCTATATTTAATTTAGAATTTAGTGTTTGATAACTTCAATTTCAATTTCTGTATATTTCTGCTGAAGGGCACAGGTAAATATGTCTGTATATTTCTGCCGAAGGGCACAGGTAAATATGACATTTATTATAATGGGTTTATGTGAAGATTGTTTTAAGTTCACTTAAATTAGAAGTTCTTTTTTAAAGTCTAATAAATGTTCACATTGATAGCTCTCAGTTATACTGTAATGTTGAATGGCTATAGTCAATGGTTAAATATACAGTGGGTGGGGGGGCAATTTTATAGAGAAATCAGTATTGGTATCATTGATACTGGCCTTCAGTCATAAAAAAAGATGCCATTAAACATATATTAAAAAATATACTGTCTTTATGTTGTTTGTACATTAATTTGAAGATTGAATGAATAATTATTGCAATATAAAA
>NW_015667414.1:692-955 GCF_001515625.1 Sinocyclocheilus rhinocerous
ACAGCACTAATATATATATATATATATATATATATATATGTGTGTGTATGTATTGTATGTATGTTGTGTGGTTGTATATTTTGGTTGTAATCACATTCATGAATAACCTGGAAATATAAATATTATAAATATTCAGATATTAGGAGGATATTATTTAGTGAATATGAATTAAAATATTTAATTAACTAATTTTTTTAAATCTCAAAATTATTTTAAAAAATGAATAAGAAAGATTATTCTTTACAAAGTGGTTCTCTTATGTA
>NW_015667415.1:0-279 GCF_001515625.1 Sinocyclocheilus rhinocerous
TTTCCTCCTTTGTGTTAAACATTTTATCAACTTTACATTTCATTCAGACAAAAACCCTTCGAAATAAAGCTTGATGATAATTTTATAAACTCTTTTCACAAATATTTGAAAGTATATATTTGTTCACTTATCAGCGGTAAATGAATCTCTTTAATATCACAAAGTGAAGTTTACTCACCTCAGTTCACAGTTTGAGTCTCGTAGCACATCAATGAGCTGCTGCTTTGAGTCTCTAATCATATTGTTTCTCAGATCAAGCTCTTTTAGAAACTGCAGTGG
>NW_015667415.1:582-1350 GCF_001515625.1 Sinocyclocheilus rhinocerous
TGTGAATGTTACTGACCTCAATCTCTCCAGTTTACAGTGTGAATCCTTCAGTACGTCACATAAGTGATTCACTCCTGTGTTTTTTATTTGATTCTCACTGATGTTCAGTTCTCTCAGGTGTGATGGGTTTGATTTCAGAGCTGAAGTCAGGATGAGACACTGTTTCTCTGTAATACTGCATCCATACAGACTGAAGACAGAAAGAGAAAACACAATGATTCAGATCCATGTAAAGTTCATGTGTGAATAAATACATCATAAGTAAATGCCATAGTCAAAAAATAAATAAATTACGGTTATTTAATTTTACTAAAGAAAGTTTTTACAATTTTAACTTATTTCACTCAAATTAATATTGCTTAGTTGGGTCAACACAATTAAGCTGGTTTAGATTAATTTACACTAGTTTGGGTTAGCTCAACTTTAGTACATTTGTACACTAGTTTGGGTTAGCTCACCTTTAGTACATTTGTCAAACAAAATCTTATGTGGGAACAAATTATTATTTATTTATTCAGAGGTCTAATCATCATTATTATTATTATTAATAATAATAAACAAGCCACTCTTCTGCATAATGGTAACTACAAAATTCAAAAACATTACAGAAACTGTCCAACATAACTGAACATTAACCCATTTAATAAAATTTTTTCCCCAGACATCAAAATATCCAAATGAAGTGTCATTAGTAACCCTTTCAAATAATCAATTTTTTTTTTTTTTTTTTTTAAAAGTGCATTTTTGATTGAAAATGTTAATGTATTT